>NC_056728.1:1186685250-1186850250 GCF_019279795.1 Protopterus annectens
AACAAACCTAGAAAAAACTGAGAATACAATCACCACTATCTTCAGGCACAAATAAATCCGGTCCAGCAAGGGTTTTAAAAGCTTTAATCCGCTCAAAGCAAACCACGGGTATGTGCAAACACGCAAAAAAACAGCAGCAGTCAATAACGCTTAACACCAAACGTTTTCGTCTTAAACTTCTTCAGTTACAACTCCATTTTGGAAATTCATACCTTATATAGGAGCCTAAAAATACAAACTGCCTAATCAGAATAAATGAATTAAAAGTAATTGCTGTTTAAAGACAAATGCATGAATTTCACAATATAAATGAATGCTTTTAAGTAACTAACACCATTTCCTATATCCACACAACTTAAAACACTCTTTTAAAAAACTTAATTCATTTGAATAAAAACTTTAAAATATAAAATTGAAATTAAAAACTGTAAACCATTTGTAAGAATGTAAAAATCAATGCTAAATTGTACATTCTCAATCATTAGTTTTCTAAAATGTAACGCCATCTAGTGACATAAAATGATATCCACAATTGTTTAAAACCTCCTAAATACATGAATGGATTTGTATGAAGACATAAAGTGTACTTAAAAATTCATTTGAATTTCAATAGACCTTAAAATTGACAATTGTAAATGTAAAAAAATATATGATAAAGATATATATATATATATATATATATATATATATATATATATATATATATATATATATATAGTTTAAAAAGTACTTGTTAGAGCTTAGCAGCTCTAAGCTTCAGCACAGGTGCTATAGATACCATGTCATTTAACCCTAGGTTTTTGCTTGCATTCAAAAGCAGTTGCCAGTACAATTCTCTGTATTCAATTAGGGTTTCCCACATCCCACCCCTAGGGTTAGTGGGCACAACCTCCAATACAAAAAATTGATAACTGGAATTCATACATTTTATGGAATGTTTACATAAGGCATTTTTTTCATTTCTCACTCTGACATCATACATATGCTCATAAATCCTTTGTCTAAGCCTTCTCTCGCTTTTTCCAATATAAAATGATGTACATTCTTTACAAACTGCTATATAAATGATTCCCATTGTGTCACAATTGGCAAAACTATTTAAATGTAGTGTTTTATTTCTAGCCTTTAAAAATATAGACTGACTAGTTATCAGGTGTGCACAGTAGTGACACTTGCCACACTTGAATAAACCTTTCTTTGGTCTAACATCTTTGATGTTGGCTTTATTATTATAACCACTTTCCAAAATGTTCTTGATATTTTTTACTTTACGGTATGTAAAGGTAACTTCCTTATCAAAAATATGATTCAAGTCAGAAATTTCTGAAAAAGCTTTCCACTCTTTTGTAAAAATATTTTTAATAAATCCTGAGTGTTCATTATATGTGGTTATAAAGTCAGCCCTGTGTTGATTGGCCTTTAATTTATTCTGACTTAATATGTCTTCACTCAATTTCTTTCCAAGGATGGGTGCAAAGGGCCTTTTCTTTTAATGTTCACCTAGAAAAAAAGCAGGCTAAAGCCAAAGCAAAGGAGATAAAAAAATACTCCTACAAGGAAACTACCCAAAACAGACCTCATTCCCACAACAGGTATGGGAAGTATATATGCATGTAATTGACTGTAGTACTTGGTCCATAATAAAGGAATACATGATGTGGAATGATTTATATGTGCCATCAGGTGTTGTAATGATGTTCAGCTGAACAACTACTATGGGTGATAGAGTCTGTCCTTGTGGGTAGTGGGCCATTCCCATCAACTGTGCAGAGCAGTACTGATTGACAAGATGTAAGCCATCATAGTGTGTGTTGTGTAATGGAAAGAATGTATATTACTCTGGACAATAGCTGGTGGTGTAAGTAATGCCATAATGATCAACATGTGGGTTCCAGAGCCCACCACTTGTAGGACATTCAGGTTAACATGTATTGTAGCAAGCTGAAATGCCATAGGTGTGTAATAGGCTTACCTGCAATCTGGTGCAATATATCTATCTATCTATATACATATATATATATATATATATATATATATATATATATATATATATATATATATACACATATATATATATATATATATATATATATATATATATATATATATATATATATATATACACACACCCTAATGTTAGGCTGTGTCCATATGTGGCACCTGTCTGTGTTGAAGCAAGGCAAAACAGTGCAGCTGTGCAGGAAGGAGAGTGGACCTGATTGTGGACCCATATACAACATAAAATATATCTACACACACACACACACACACACACACACACACACACACACACACACACACACACACACACATATGTGTGTGTGTGTGTGTGTGTGTGTGTGTGTGTGTGTCTACATATATACAAATACATGCATACATAAATACATGTCCCCTATATTTCCATCACAGTGCTATATGCTATGTATGAGGGAACATCACACATAGCAATACACACAGACATATACAGCTGTGTGTGCAACATGGATGGTTATGTCACATGTGAACCCCTTGTTGGGACCACATTGCCCTTGTCTGTGAAGTATGGAATGGGAATTTGGGGAAGGATAGCAGGTATATTTGTGAAGGTGGGTTGGTAGATATAGAAGACTGCCTACAGGTGTGGTATATGACACATGTGGTGGGTAAACACCCTGGATGGTGGGTGTGGTCTGTGATGTGGAAGTCCCATGAGCCCACATATGGAAACAATGGGAACAAGGCTCCCACACATTGCTAGTCACAGCAGCAGCTTCACTGCCCTGAAGGTGCCTGGCCTGGAGGCTGAGTAGGAGGGGCATGTGGATCCTGTGATTGTGTACTGAGCACCTCAAGGTGCTGTAGCACATCCCACAGGTTTCTGTGAAGCCCCTTATGGAGCCGACCCTAGACCTGACCTTGGGTGACAGGACCACATCTGTGTGTGTCCCTGGGGGGGGGCACCATCCCCTGAAGTGGTTCCACCTGAAGATAGTGCTGGACCAGTAGATGAGGAGGCCCCAGGGTGGGCCCCACATGTGACGTGGCCTGGTAACATGGCCAGATGAGGTGGGAGAGGTGGTTCAACTGACAACTATTCTCTAAACATGCTATTGTGTCACTGTTATAGATCATATGTGGGTAGTAATAATCCACTCAATCCAGAAACATGTCCAACAGCATGCATAGATATCCCCAATAACACATAATTTCAGATGTGCAACAATCACATAGCAAGCATACCACATGCATGGATGGAAACATAGTGGCCCTGACAATGGCATGCAGCTGAAATAATCCGTAATAGGCCAGCAATAATAGTGTCCCCACAGGGAACATGGCTACAAACACATAGCACAAACAGTGTTACAATACAATATATGCCCCAATGGTATGTAAGCTGTAGCCATACCTACTGAGTTGTGTGAACAGTTTGTTGTCGCCGATATGTTGGATGGGAGACAGAAATGTGTATTAAGAACTAAAGTAACCTTTCTTTATAAGTTGCGCAGACCTATTTCCATTTTTATGTATTTCAGGCAAGATGTCCCATGGCTGGTTACCGGTGCATTCCGCGGCAGAAAATGAGGTCATTATTAACCACCTGATACAGCACTATCAGGTTCTCTTCAGCAGGGCAGCCCATGAGCAGCAGAAGTGGACCACCCTGTGGAATGATCTATTCCACAGGGTCCATGATATCGGCCTGCATAACCGCAGTTATGAGCAGGTCTGGCATCATTGTAGCAACCTGCTTCCCAGTGCCCTTCAGTTTGCTGCTGCAGTCCAGGGATCATCTCACAACAGGGATGATCATGCCATTCATCCCCACCTGACACGTGTTGAGGAGTTCCTCACCAGCCTTGTGGCACCTGCCCATCCACATATGAAACAACTGACTGAAACCATAGTGGAGATGGGTGCTACCCACACACTGGCTGAGGAGCATGCAGGTAAGGTCACAGGGCACATCAGTAGACCACTGTTGCATATGCATCTGCATCTGTACAGGTAGATCATGCATATGTGAGATGTCATATATAAAGTCTGTTGCTGTGTAGTAGTAATAAACAGATGTGCATAAGATGTAGTATTGTGGACTTGTAACATTGATGTACTGTAATTCTACACCTACCCTGTAGCAATGCCACAGCTGTGGCCACTGACATCACATCTCTCACACTCTTATGTAGGTCCCTCAAGTATACCGCCAAAGCAGCAGCCTGTAGCTGGTGAGTATGTTTTATGTTCATGCTTGCCAATACACTGGTCATGTAATGGCTATGGTATATTCCATGCACACATCTAACAAACCTATCCATAATGCATGCCGTACATGTTCACGTATTGTTGCTGTTAACTGCACTGCATCACAGTGGTGACCATGATGAGGTATCTAAAGGGTATGTCAGACACCTGCAAGATAACTAACATCCTGTCATTGTGAAATGTGTCAACAGGGATGAACATAATGGTGGGACACATAGCCTACAGTAGGGACATGTGTGAAATCTCACCCTTATACAGTGCTACAACAGTGTATATACCAGTATTACAATGGCAACTGTTACAGATCTACACTACATCATATTATAATATTGTGGTCCACAACCCATAACACCTGCAATGTGGTCCCAACATGAGCACTGAGTGTGTATTACGGAATCATAGGTTAGGGCAGCAAATATGGGGAATACATACTTTCACAAACACTAGAAGAATATGTGTGCACACACGCCAGAGAAAAGATAGTGGAGGCAGCTGTTGAGATACTCCCTGCATGCATTTGTCATGGAAATGCACCTTTCAGCAAGTACATGTCCCCAATGTCACACCACGTATTGGTCTGCTGTCCAAGACATTTGGCCATCAAATGTACACACTTACCTGTAACAGAGGCAGGCATGACTTGCACACATCTTACATGACATGGCGTGGGCCCCATACCCAACAGGTAGCACCCATGAGCTGCACATGTAGCTATACCTCACCATTGCTATATGCAAGCTTTTTCTTTTTTAGTTTAAACAAGTATTGGTTAACAGTGGAAGCCATGGAAAACAGTGCAGACAGTCATGTATGTGGCAAGGATGCATGAGACAGGAATGATATAGGAAACAAACAGATTGCCACCCTAGACAAATGATGTCACATGTAGTAAACTGGTCTTGTTGGCTGCCCACTAACAAGCCACACACTCAGGGGGGTAGCAGGAATGTCCAGCAAGTACTGGCTGTGTGGTACCCATGTCGGCAATTGCCTGGACTCTGCAAGTGCGTGGCCTATGAGTTAAGGAAAGTAGATGTGACAGTTGTACCACAAGAAATATCAACCAGGCCTCACTACAGGTAGTGTATGCATAACAAAAGTGGTCCCCAACAGTCATGCATTGCAATGTGCACTAGTGTACCATGACCACTTTGGAAAACTACTGACAGTATCATGTAAGATACAAGTGCTGCACAACCAATGTCTCACCCCACCTTAGGCCCACCATCCCCATATGTACTGTGCTGGTGCCAGTGTACATCTCTATGTTTGCCAGTCATTAGCTGAGACTAGGCTGCTACACATGGTGTTCAGTGTATGGGACACTGCAAACTGACACACGTGTATGCCATAGTTGTCAAGCATCTGCAATAAGGCTGAAGATGGGGAGGGTGTGTCATCATGACACACCAGTGCACTGCAGCAGGGATCCTAAGGATGCTATGAATAGCTGTATTTGCACACAGTCAGGTTCAGGAACTGTGGCAGATGTAACCCTGACTCCACAGCAATAGTGATGGCAGTGTGTGAACTCCAAGGAATGTGCACATGAGTAGACCTTGCAATCATGCAGAGTTGGGGGACATGTGTAGGGCAGACTGACAATATACTGGCAAATGCAGATGGCCCATGCTAGTATACCCCTGTCAAGAATAGTGACTGCTGTAGTACACATAACAATAGGTGCAACAAACCATCATGATAAGGGTGTGCACAAATATGCACCCACGGAGTGCATGCATCACGGTCAGCATCTGCACACCTAACACATTTGTTAGACACTGCATGTGAATGCAAAGGGCGTATGTCACATATTAGGCTCATGTAATGTTAATATATGTGGAGATATGGTCCCATGGCATATCAAGGAAGAGTGCATCATATCAATAACGGTGTGTACTCTCCCCATAGCCATGGTAAGGTTTAACAGTTGTCAGTGTAATAGTATCATATTGGTCATACATGCAGCGCTGATGTTGAGATCTGTAAACCAGACATCAGGCATTCACAAATGACATCTTTCCACATATCATCCCAGGTATGTCTTGCACAAATACATAGGGACTGTGAGCATTAGAACAGACATAACTGACACAGTAATACACATTCAGCAATGGTTTGTACACCTGTGAGCTATGGTGCACAGTACACAGCAGGGTGCAGGTGCACAGCAATACTGTGTACATGGGTGCAGTGTTTTCCAGGGGAAGGAGCATCACCTACTAACACAGCCCATGCATCACACACGTGTATACTATTGCTAGCATGGATTGACTATAGCTGCACTACATGCTGTTGAGTACCATATGTTATGTATATTGACAGATGAGTAATAGGAGGACTATGTGTACTATCTTTGTGCAACCTCACCTGTAGCGTGTGTGTGTGTGTGTGTGTGTGTGTGTGTGTGTGTGTGTGTGTGTGTGTGTGGAGGGGGGGTTATTTTGTCTGTAAGTGCAATCTGGTGGAGTGGAGGGGAGTTGATGCATATAGGATTTGTGTGTACATGTGTGTGTGTGTTTGTGTGGGTGTCCATGTATGCACATGTGTGATTGTGGGGTTGTTTATATGGCAGTTCTTCACTTTAGAATCGTGCAGTACATGGACATGGACTGACACATGAGAAACCAGGAATACTTGTCTGATATGTAATCACAGGACAGCTGATAGTATAATAAGGTCTGTAGCATGTAACATGCATTGGGAGGGAAACTAGACACCAGGTATACCCTTAATATTGCAATCAGCAGAAAGGTGAATGACTACCCCTGTATGCAGCACTACAGATGCATTGGGGAATTACTAGACAACACCAGGGGGTGAATCCATATATTACTGTTGTCCACATGATAAACTGATTGAGTAGTAGATCTGGCATGTACTGCACAACAGTTATGCATTACACTCCAGTACGTGACATTATGGAGTGAACGTAGTAGCCCCTAACATATGAGGGCCATGCTCACGATGTCCAGACATACCCAGGGTGAACACTGGATGACAGCAGTGAGGCCATATAAAACCTACTCCACTCAAGTCAAGGAGGTAATGGAGTAAGAGGTATTGTGTTGTGATCACTCGCCTAGGCATTTAGAGAAATGATACCTTAATGGGTGGTATTAATGAGTGTATGTTACCAAATGTGATGCAGGATGGGGAACTTACGTGAATAAATGTGAGACTGTCTGTAAACTCAGGGAAAGGTAGATGTTATGGTGGAATTTCAGGGTGTGTGTGTGTGTGTGTGTGTGTGTGTGTGTGTGCGCGTGCGTGTGTGTGTGTGTGTGTGTGTGTGTGTGTGTGTGTGTGTGTGTGTGTGTGTGTGTGTGTGTGAGTGTGTGTACTGTTATGAAATGCTGTACAGGTCTTAAAGTGCATTTCTTGTTTTCCCCCACAAGTGGCAAGGTGGGTCAGGGTCCCTCCTGCATGCAGTCTGATGTTGGTGTCCATACAGACACCGAAGATGATGATAGGACTGTTGAGGCACAGGCGGGGCTGTCAGAGGCCAAAACTGCACCATCGTTTGACATCCCCCTGTTAGCCACCCCCAACCCAATACACAGTTATGGTGCCTATACATACCCCATCAGCAGTGGCCATAGCAGAGGGACAGTTGGTGATTGGTGGCACTGCACAGGAGAGTGTGGTATCTATGCCTACTGTGTCTGCTCACAGCAGACATAGCCGGATGTCCAGCAGACACCCCATAGGGAGATGTACCGGGGTGGTCATAGTAGGGTCACTGGTCATCATGACCCTGGCAGAAGTGCCACAACTGGTACCATCAAGTGCATGATTCAGACTTTCCTGGGGGTGCAGCCACTTATGGAACTGTACCCCAGACAGGGTCTGAGCCTGAAGAGGGCTGCTCTCTCATCTCTAAGTGACAACTTCCATGAACTTGCATGTGACCTCCATGATTATACCAAGGTCATGGATAGATGGTTGAGTGAGATAGTGGGGCTCATCAACCATGGTTTGTCCCTGCTCAAACATGCGGTGGGAATGAGGCGACGGGCGCATGGACATAAGCCAGCAACATCAACAGCTTGCAGTCGACGTGAATCTGCTAGGACATCAAGGCACTCCTGTAGTGGAAGTACCAACCCCAGCACAGCAGGGGGGCACTGTCCACAAATTATTACAGCAGGCCACATGCATGTGGCCCTGGCCAGTCCCAGGAGGGACCTGGTACCAAAGGACATCTGTCATCATCAGGGGAGAGTAGCACATTGTGGCCTGTACCTGGATGTGTCCATGGAACTCCTGGTAGGCACAGTCTGCGTGTCTGTGGCTGGAGGTGGTGAACTGCACACCCTGCCAGGTATGGTCTGCAGCTGTCCAAGAAACATCTGTATAGGGCAGCCACATGGCAGAACTGTGTGCATGCAAGCACACACACTATACAAACACACCTAGGGCAACCCCATACCTACACACACCACATCATCACACCCATTTCAGCTAATTACACCCCTCACCCACAGACATGGTGTAAAACATATGGCCCACCCTTGGTCTCTGGCAAACCAACAACACACCCTGTGTATATGATGATACCTGTGCCACATCCATGTCATCTATAACATCTATGCAGGGACAGGTTAATATGGTTTTGATGCACACAGTGACTGTACTACAGTGTACCAATGTACTGCTGTGTAACATGGTGTCAGCAGTAATGTTTAATGCATACATGTCAGGTAGTGTAGCTGTTCAGCCATGATGCATTATAGCTGTTAGTAACACTGAGTGATTGTGGTCTCCATAATATTATCCATTTGTGTTGTAGGTGTACATGTGTCAGGAGGAGGATGGTCTGCAGTCATATTCCACAAGGGGTATGGCACTGTGGTGACACCATGGCTGTGATATATCCTGGGTACAGTTGAACACGTCACAGGTCTGTATAACAGTTACTGCCTGTGCCACATGGTGACCCGCTGGAACATGTATAATCAGCAACCTGATGTAGCTCCAACCACATACATGCACACTCTTACTTGGCAACACTGGGACTAGTCCCCATACCTAAGTATGTAGTGCTACTGATGTGTGTGTCTTTCAGTGCCCACACCACACAGTGTTTAGGGTAAGGTGTGTTCCAGGATACATGTTACCTGCAGAACATCCGCAGACATGTACAGTATGGTAATAGGGGATGTAATGGTTGTATATGTACAATACATAGTGTGACGTACCATCATATACACATGAACAGACACATAACAAGCAGGCAGATATCCAAAAGACCTGGGCCTATCGGTGATAACTAACTTGTTAGTGTGTCCAATGTGTTAAAGGAAGGCTGCACACAGCACATGCATAACTGGGATGGATTGTGGTATCAGTCAGCTGTATAGTTGATGGTGACAGTGATCACCATACAGTGGCACATGGGACATGTACCGGGGGTACCATGGTGTAATTACAGTGTACACAGCACCCACACCCCACAGTGGATATTGCACACACTGGAACCCATGAGGACACTCTGACATACCCACCATCACACATTGCCCACATCTGTGATACAACACATTGTCCATCCCAACAGTGGCACTACAGGGATATGCATCAAATGCACATGCCACAGGCATAGTGGGGTGATGCATTGTCATGCCTCACCTATGCCAGCAACATCACTATCTGTAATAATGTGTAGCAATGCGTATTGTAATAGGAGTATGTGGCCTCAGAATGCTATATCCTACAGCTATAGAGACATGCACACATACACACACTTGCCAGAACTCAATAGGTATCCCATGCCTATCAACCCATTTGTATGACATGGTTGTGCTGGTACTGCAAGGCTCATGTAGCCATTAGGGAGAGGAGCATAACAGGGTACATGTAATGTCTGGTACAGCAGCAACCACATCTTATGGCAATGGATATTGCGGCATATGTGAAGGCCCTCATGGTATTCCCAACTACAGGTGTACTAACACACAGACACTGATATCCTCAGTAATGCATACATACACATTTGCAGTACTGGGATGCATTGGTGCAGGTGGTCATAGGTGTGTCCATGGCTATTGTCCATGGAAAGATGGGACATGTAGGGGATGTGTGTACAGTGGTATCATGCCACCTGCCATGTGCCAGCAGCTAATCTATCGACAGACACCACTGTGATGACCCTCAGCATGAGAGTGACTTGCATCAGCCAATCCTCTGGATGCCTCCTGCAAATGGCCTCTGAGGTGATCCAGTTGACATGTATACAGCATGTATTACAACACATGGTTAATGTCTGTGATGGAGACCTGTACCCAAGTATGTTCTGTTGACTGTGGTAGTGTAGTGGAGGTACCCATGGCATGTGGTGCGTACAGGGTGTTGTGTCCTAGCTATGCCAGTTAAAACACAGCTGGGTAGACATGTCAGTGTCAGTCAAGCATAGGTTGCCTGTATATATTCAAGCTGGATACCTGCCATCTGTACATCTGTACAGGGACTGACAGACATCACCTTGGCAACTAGCTATAAAGTGGGATGAATGTGTTGCTAGATAGACATCTGACAACAATATGTGTGCCATTACTCCATGTTGGAAGCCCTCACTGACATGTGCTGTACAGACAGTAGTCTACAGTTACTTTCCACATGTAAGCTCATTATCCAGTAAGAGATATATACTGTGACACAGCTCACACACCAGGAACATGACAGTGAGGCCTCAAAGTCCAACTATGCCTGCAGGGGTGCTTGTTGCCAGTACTACATTTAGTAATATATTCTTGCCTGGGAAAGCACTGTCAACAGTAGTAATGGCATGATACACTACATTCCAGTGTGATGGCATGTTACTTGGGTTGCTGCCCTAGAATGTAACACATTCACATGGATAAGAGCGCTGTACAGGTCTTATATACTTGAGTGTCCCAGACATGACACTCACACCCCTTGCTACTGTAATGATGGTACATAGACACATGTTTTGTGCATGGCATTACATACACTTATTACAGATGTCATTACCCTGCTGTGTTATCAGACTTGGATATGAGCACTGGTTACCAGGGCTGAGCCATGCTTCGCAGGTGTCAGCATTGCTGCAATATAACAGCTGAGCACATTTATGCACTTGTAAGTGAAGCCTACATGGTGTAAGCATCCTTACGTTTAACCATACGTAAGCGCAGCTTAGCTTCACAAAAACCCATGCAAATGAGCTTAAAGCTGCTCACAACTGCCTTAACCACCCTGTATCCAACAGCCCTTGTTCTGCCCAGCAACAAAATAAATAGCCCTTGAACCCAGGAGCCTGTACACTATAGTCACAACAGTTAATCCCTATGCCATGACAGCTGTGATGACAGTTGTTTTTTCAATATATCTGTCAGTACACATATTGAATAGTATTAAACAACTGCTGTGACTTCCACAATTTGTAGTACTTGTTAGTGATATTATTGTTGCATCACATATGTTGCTATATCTAAATATACACATAACAGATACATATGGTGTGATACATCTGGGAATGTATACACAACCATAATGTTTACACATGACAAGGATATGGATATATACATATACATATGTAGCTATATGTCTACATGCACATATATATTAATATATATGTATTTCTGCACATCTGTATAGTGCATCATATATATCGCCATTTATAAATCTGTGTGTGTGTGTATATATATATATATATATATATATATATATATATATATATATATATATATATATATATATATATATATATATATATATATATATCTATATATATATATATATATATATATATATATATATATATATATATATAGATATACAACAGATGTTCCAATACTTAATATGTGTGCAGGTTACATGAGCGAATGGTATATTTGTGAATGGAATGTGTATTCGTAAATATAATGTTCACTCATGTAAAGGGATTGCGGTACAGTGCAGTTAGGGAAATACATCCCTTTCCTCACTGTAGTGCGATCTCGGAGTTGGAATAATAAGTTGGAGGGGGGGCTCAAACCCCACAGGGGGGTGCAGGGGGGCTTGCCCCCCTGCATACATGGGAAGTTAGGTGTAGGCATTAAGGAGTTACTGTAATGGTGGCATTGTTGTTAATGCCGTGAAATGTTGCTGTTGATGATTTCAGCATCAACGGCTGTTTTTTGACATTAGGGCCATTCGTTTAGGTGCAGTTTCGGTACAACACTTCACTGTTTCGTACCATTTTTATTTTAAATTTTGAGATATTGATAGTAAACTTATATATATATATATATATATATATATATATATATATATATATATATATATATATATATATAGATTCCCTTCAAAACATCTAAAACCCATAACATCTAATTTCATAACAATTAGACTAGAACATCTAAAACCCAAAACATCTAAAACCCATAAAATTGAATTTCATAACATCTAACAGTGCAAATAACATGAAAAACACACCCCTGCACATATAATGATATATAATGACACCAACTTACCAAACACACTTTTTAATACATTTCTGTAGGCGAGCTTGATAGAGTGGGGTTAGGAAATTAACTTTTTCCCACTGTAGTGCGATCTTGGAGATGGTATATTTAATTTATGGGGGTGTGGGGGGTGGAAATATAGTAAAAAGTGAGTTTGGTAGTTTGGTGTCATTATATGTGGTGGGGATGTTATTTTCTTGTGATTTGTAATGTTAGATGTTATGATATTTAATGTTATGGGTTTTAGATGTTTTGGGTTTTAGATGTTCTGTCCTCAATGTTATGAAATTAGATGTTATGGGTTTTAGATGTTTCAAAGTAGACCCATATGTATATATAGATATATATGTATGCTCATACTACATGTACAGATATACCTATTTATGTCGATATATATGTAGATATCTATAGCTATATGTGCATACATATCTAAATGGATATACCTATTTATGTCGATATATATATATATATATATATATATAGATATCCATAACTATATGTGCATATATATCTATATGGACCTGTACCAATTGGCTAGACAGAGGGACCAAGCTAGGAAAGATGTGCAGCAGGTAAAGGTGATAAAGGATAATGAGGGAAATATACTTACAAGCGAGGAGAGTGTGTCGAGCAGATGGAAAGAGTACATTGAGGGGTTGATGAATGAAGAGAATGAGAGGGAGAGAAAGTTGGATAATGTGGGGATAGTGAATCATGAAGTGCAATGGATTAGCAAGGAGGAAGTAAGGATAGCTATGAGGAGGATGAAGAATTTAAAAGCTGTTGATCCAGATGACATACCTGTGGATGCATGGAGGTGTTTAGGTGAATTGGCAGTGGACTGTTTAATGAAATTTTGGAAAGTGAGAGGATGCCTGAAGAATTGAGAAAAAGTGTTTTGGTACCGATTTTTATGAATAAGGGTGATGTGCAGAACTGTAGTAACTACTGAGGGATTAAATTGGTCAGTCACAGCATGAAGTTATGGGAAAGAGTATTGGAAGCTAGGTTAAGAAGGGACGTGATGATTAGTGATCAGTAGTATGGTTTCATGCTAGGAGATAGCATTACAGATGTGATGTTTGCTCTGAGAGTGTTGATGGAGAAGTACAAAGAAGGTCAGAAGGAGTTGCATTGTGTTTTTGTGGACTTAGAGAAAGCATATGACAGGGTGCCTAGAGAGGGGTTTTGGTATTGTAGGAGGAAGTCGGGAGTGTCAGAGAAGTATGTAAGAGTGGTACAGGATATGTACGAGGGTAGTGTGACAGCGGTGAGGTCTGCGGTGGGAGTGACAGATGCGTTTAAGGTGAAGGTGGGATTACATCAAGGATCAGTTCTGAGCCCTTTCTTATTTGCAATGGTGATGGACAGGTTGACAGACGAGATCAGACAGGAGTCCCAGTGGACTATGATGTTTGCAGACGACATTGTGATCTGTACTGAGAGTAGGGAACAGGTGGAGGAGACCTTGGAGAGATGGAGATATGCTCTAGAGAGAAGAGGAATGAAGGTCAGCAGGACTAAGACAGAATATATGTGTGTGAATAAGAGGGAGGATAGATGAATGGTGAGGATGCAAGGAGTAGAGGTGGCAAAGGTGGATGAGTTTAAATACTTGCGATCAATAGATCAGAGTAATGGTGAGTGTGGAAGTGAGGTGAAGAAGAGAGTACAGGCAGGATGGAGTGGGTGGAGAAGAGTGTCAGGAGTGATTTGTGACAGACGAGTACCAGTAAGAGTGAAAGGGAAGGTCTACAAGAGGGTAATGCAACCAGCTATCTTATATGAGTTGGAAACAGTTGCATTGACAAAAAGGCAGGAGTTAGAGCTGGATGTTGCAGAGTTAAAGATGTTAAGATTTGCACTGGGTGTGACGAGGGTGGACAGGATTAGGAATAAGTATATTAGAGGGTCAGCCCAGGTTGGAAGGTTTGGAGACAAAGCCAGAGAGGCAAGATTACGTTGGTTTGGACATGTGCTGAGGAGGGATGCTGAGTATATTGGGAAAGGATGCTAAGGATGAAGCTACCATGTAAGAGGAAAAGAGGACGGCCTAAGATAAGGTTTATGGATGTGGTTAGAGAGGACATGCAGGTGGTTGGTGTGACAGAGCAAGATGCAGAGGACAGGAAGAAATGGAAACAGATGATCCTCTGTGGTGACCCCTAATGGGAGCAGCTTAAAGATGATGATGATGATCTGTATATGTGTAGATATATATAGCTGTGTATCTATATATTTGGTTTAGACATATTTTATTTATTTATTTTATTTTACATTTGTTGACCGGGCTAGTCTAGCTGGATATATTTCCATTTTCAGTAGAGGCCCGGGGAGAAAAGCTCCACATAGAACATAACAATGAGACATACTATTAATAAACACAAATAATAAAAGTAAGACGACATTAGTAATAAAACAAATACAAATTGATAATAATAAACTTGGTGATAAAATTCACAAAAAGTAAGGCACACCATCATTAAAAGTCCTGACTAGTGATAGGACAGTTTCAAGGGCTTCTTAATAATTACAAACAGGCTATGCCATATGGCTCCTACTACAATAAGAAATAAAATAAAAAGTGGGAGGAGAAGAAGGAGGAAAAAAGTAATGTGAGAAGATAGGGAAGAGATAGAAGTCAAGAGATGAGAGAAAAAAGAAAGACAAACATGAGGATATGGGAGAGCTAAGAGAAATAGGTCAGAACATAGAGTGACTTCAAGGGAAAGGAAAGGTATATGCTAGATATAAAGCACAAGGTGAGGTTAAAGGTCAGGAGAGGGGGGGAGAGAAGTTATATATAACATATATATATATGTTTACCATATGTCCAGAACATGGAGTGGAGTCCTACCTCAGCACCAATAGTCCCAACCTCTTAGTGCAAGGGGATGTCATGTATGTATTACCTGTATACATGTAGACTGTTGCTACTGTGACAGGGGTTGTCTTAACAGACATGATGTGTGTAGCAGGTCACATCTGCTCTTGACATGTATGCCATTGGTTACTGACATACATCCTAAGGACATCATAGTACAGAACCACTGCTAGCACAGTAATGATCCTGCAGACTACAGCAGAGATATGACCAATATATGTGGACAGTTTGGCACTCTGTGGTCAGTCCAGAGGTGTACACAGATCCCCTTCGTGCGAGACATGTGGACCACGCCTGACAATGTGGATGTTAACAGCCATGTACATGGGTATATATTGTAAATACTGGACTACATATGCCCACACAGTTTATACATTCACACACGCCAATCTGTCCTGACACATAATACCTGGTTGTGAAGAGGTCACATGGCCACATACTACTCAGTAGTTAGTGACATACATCTGTACAAAATCCCACTGCTTTGTCAGAAATACACAATAGTTATGGTGGCCTGGCAGCAGTATGTCTTGCAAATATCTGGACATAGCACACTTGGTAATTACACTAAGCTTCTAGGCAAGTAACAAAGCACTGTGCAAACTACAGGCAGACTGCCACAACACTGGACTACATGTATGGGGGAATACACATGTACCTTAAAATATAGCAGGCTCTACACACATGTCACAGCACAGAGTAACAAACACCTGTGAGAAAGTGCATATCCACAACCAATGTGAACACAGCCACAGCCACATATGGTATGCAAGCTTAATATGACACTATATGGACAGTCAGATAAACACCA
The DNA here is from genome assembly GCF_019279795.1 of Protopterus annectens. NCBI lineage: Eukaryota > Metazoa > Chordata > Ceratodontiformes > Protopteridae > Protopterus > Protopterus annectens. Next base: position 1,186,701,656 of record NC_056728.1, read on the forward strand.
TCCTCGTATGTGCCACTCACACACTAACGCTACATAAACTGGGTCACGGCACAGTGTGGTCCAATGCCTTTCTGTGGTATGGGACACGTGTGTGTTTGGCCCTACAGACATGTGAGCCGATAGGGTACCATACACTGAAGCAGCATGTAACATCAGATAGAACAGGACCAAGAACAATGGCATCTACCACAGTCTGTGCACAGGCCAAGGTACGTATGCACAATACACATAATGTTGACAATCACCATAGGTACACAGACCCCAGTACTGCACACACAACCGCAGAATGCCCAGGTTATGTCCTCAGAAATAACCCCTACTATAAATAACATGTCTAGCAGTCTGATATCTGACTGGCTTGTTATCAGGTATGATGTCAATAAATAATCATGTACAGAACATATGCACCTCTTACTGCATGACATATGTACAAAGGCTGACAGACTTGTGGCTGGAGCTACAAACACTGGGCCAATATTGGCATGTTGCTGTGATACCCTCATGCAGTTACTGTCATAACAGGGTTTGTTGTGATATATGTCTTATGAGGGATATGAAGTCAGTAACTCTCATGGCTGTCACCATGTACTGACTACAATCCTCAGACTATGCTTCTGCAGTTCTAAGATAGGTGATCTGTGAATAACACAAGCAACATAAGACTCCAAACACTGCCCAGTCTGCAGATAACCCTACAGGTGGGAGTTTCCTCAAACAGATAACACTGTCATGACAGGTATTAAATCATGTAGACAAGCCATATCCACACACACCCTGTTAAACCAACATTATTCCAAATGCAGAAGAGCAACACTTACATTCTGTAGTCATGTCTGCCACATCCCCCTCTTGTTTGTTGGCCTGTCTCCACAGTGTATGTTGTTAGATTTAAATTCCAATGCCATCTATGATGCTGTTTGCCAAACACCAACATGAGGTCCTGCTCACAGTGAATGAAAAGGTCCAACACCCACATGATGTTCCTAGATATTGGAGTGTGTTTCTATGCAATTGGCTATGGGAATGTTACCACAGCGATTCCACATGCAATCAGCTAGAGGGGAACTGCAATTCATGCAGAGACCTTCAGCTGATCATGAGCATCACTTACAAAACACAAGTTACTGCCTAAGCAAAGCAGGTGTACTTCTGCACATTCACCAGAGAGAGAGTGAGAGAGACAAACAGAGATAAAGTAAGTCAGGGAGGGGGTGGGAGAGTAAAACCTAAGCATGTCTATGTCACACACTTACCAGTACAAGGTTTCAAACCTCTGACTGACTACGTATTGCTATCACATGTCTATGCAGTGATTGCATGTGCCACACAGCTTACATGTTGAAGAGCTATCCAAAAGTATATCTGATGGTGAGTGACATCTGCAACAGTGATACAGGAGCAAAAAAGTATGTGTAGTACACGTGCCTGTCCACATGAACAGGTGTCAACATCGACACAGCCATACTCTCTCAGGGACTCACACACATTAACACAGTTGGCATGGCCAGGAATAGACTTCCTAACTAGCTAGTGTGCCACAATACAGTAATATGCAGATATTACATGCACCACAGGGCTTATCCGGATGATATATGGGCAAAGGGTAAGTGGAGGTGTCTGACATCAGACGGTATGCTTCAGTAGGCAAATGGGAGTTGTAGTGAGTGTGAATGGGGTCAAATCATTATACTCCACACACACACACACACACACACACACACACACACACACACACACACACACACACACACACACACACACACACACACACACACACACACACACACACACAGGGTGTCAGTACTGATATGCAGGGGTGCATTGCTTCACAGGTGTGTAGTGGTTGACTGTGCCAGAAGGCTGTACAAGGCTAGGTGAAGGGTATACGTTGGCATCAGGCCACATGACAATGGTCTGCAGTGTGGCTCAGGGGTGTAGTGTCTGGATTGGCCCACACAGGTGGGTATTGTATTCACCATCCTGTCATCTGGGTTACTATTGTGTGTGGCTAGTGCTGTGCAATGCTTATCATGTATGTGTTCTATAGTCCATGACATGGATGATGTCTGGGCTGTGCACACGTCCCACATACATGTTCTGTGACATGTGGAACTGTACCTGAGGTGTCTGGGCCATGTTGTGTACACAGATTGTTATCATCAGATGTGCCAGTCCTGGCCTCATGTGGTGGGAACTGGCAGTGGACACCAGGTTTACCCTGCACCTACATTGACAGCATGAAACAGGTATTTTTTGGTGTCAGTGGCATCTGTCCATACAGTGCATGTGTTTAAGGCATGGTATGTCCTTTGTGGATCACATTTGATGGCACTACAGTTGTTGCAAGCATCCAGTGGGTAACATAGTGAAGGTGCACTGTCTGCAATTATGTGACTATTGTAGTGATGGGACAGGGTGTCATGCCCTCTGTAGTCTGCTGCAATCACACCATGGTTACTATCTGTGGGCAATATGCAGGGCACTACCAACAAGGCGGTTGTTACTTAGGCAAGTGTGTTTGTGTATGAGACATGGATTGAGATTGTCCACTGGGTAATACAAGGGTTGCCTAATTTGTTCGCCAGGCCTTGATGTCACATGTAGGGATATGGATTGGCAAGCCCAGCCTCTCTGCTGTTTGACATCTGTTATCCTTGTAAGGTGGACATTGTGACGTATAATAAGCCCACCATATAAGAAATTTGCAAAACCCTCTACAATGAGTCCAGTTGTTTCACACTCACAGCCACCTCCACACAGGATACAAATGGCAAACACAAGCACACGCACACATCTCACAGTTGCCATGTCTGGGATTGGAACTCCGACCTAACTAATACATCACACTACAACATTATGCAGTTAGAGCACGCACCACAGAGGTCACTGGGCTATTTGTTTCTCAAAGGTGTATTTCAAGGTGAATGACATCAGCAGGCTTGCCAAAGAAGGGCAATGGAGGTTGTTTTGACTGTGAATGGCCTCAAAAGTATTGCTCCCTACACAGGCAAACAAACACATACACACATCCACACTTGTCATGTGTGGGAACAGAACCCCTACTGAACTAGTACACCACACTACAGCATTACGCTGTTATAGGAAGCACTATGGAGATTACTAGACTATTATTTCCCCAAAGGTGTATTTCAAAATGAATAACATCAGCAGGCTTGCCAAAGTAGGGCAATGGAGGTTGTATTGACAGTGAATGGCCTCAAAAGCATTGCTCTCTACACAGACAAACAAGCACACAAATATCCACACTTAGCATGTCTGGAAACAGAACGCCTACTGAACTAGTACATCACACTACAGCATTGCACTGTTATAGGACACACCACAGAGATTTCTGGGCTACTTTTGCCCCAAAGGTGTATTTCAAAATGAATGACATCAGCAGACTTGCCAAAGTAGGTCAATGAAGGTTGTAGTAAATGTGCATGGCCTCAAAAGCATTGCTCCCTACACAGACAAACACACACACACACACACACACACACACACACACACACACACACACACACACACACACACACACACACACACACACACTTCCCACGTTAGGGAATAGAACTCCTACCTAACTAGTTTATCACACTACATCATTACACAGTTATATGATGTGCCAAAGAAATTAGTGGGCTATTGCTTTCCCAAAGGTGTATTTCAAAGTGAATGACATCAGCAGGCATGCCAAAGTAGGGCATTTGAAATTGTAGTGAGTGTAACTAGCCTAAAAAGCATGAATCCTTACACAGACAAACAATTGCCATATCTGGGAATAGAACTCCTACCCAACTAGTTTATTACACTAAAGCATAACACAGTTACAGAATACACCACAGAAATTACTGGACTGCTCTTTTCCCAAATGTGTATTTCAAGGTAAATGACATCAGCAGGCATCTGCCACACCTGGGATTAGAACTCCTACCAAATTAATTTATCACACTATAGCATTACACAGTTATAGGACATGCCACAGATATTACTGGGATGATATTTTCGCAAAAGGTGTATTTCAAAGTGAATGACATCAGCAGGCTTGCCATAGTAGGGCAGTGGGGAGGGCAGTGTGTGTGTGTATGGGCCATAACCCATTCCTCTAGAGGCAGACACACCACACTCAGGCACACACAGGTTTATATTCTACAGGTACGTGTATACAACTGCTAGATGACTACTGACTTCTACAGTCATGTTGCACAGTCAGCACTAGCACCACAGAGTGCATAAGCTGAGGGATTCCAGAGGCAAATGACTACAGTGAGTGAGATTTACACATAATGTTGTTGTAGCCATTTGGCTGGGTGAGACAGGCCTCATGATGGAAGGCTCTTGATCACTGTCACTCTCTTCCACACATCTACGTATGTGTACTTTTGGCATATTATAGTGTGTTGTCCTTGGATATATGTGTGTATTCCTATTCAATGTGTGTGCAAAGCATGACTGGTGCATACTAAGGAGTGTATGTACTAACATCTGCAACTGTCAGATATGTATGGTCCACTGTTGTTGCTAGACATGGGCTTCATTTCTTTAAGTGTGTGAGCATGCCTAGTATGACCTTTCAGTATTTTGTTGTCTGACATTGCCTTCATTTCTCTAAGTGTGAGAGCATACCCAGTATGAACTTCTGTATTGAATGTGTGAATCCATTCCAGTTAGATTGTACTCCAGAGCAGACTTTTGTGTTCTACACCTACAGCTGAGGAAATACCTGTATGGGACACCTGTTCTGCATGCTGCATTCTTTTGCTATTGCCATACACAGGTGGGGGGTCATATTGTACTCATATTGTACCCTTTTTCTGCAGGGTATCTGTAGATCAGTTGACAGTGTGGGATCAAAATGGGCAAAGGATAGTGGGTTACTGTAGGTAATTGTGTCTGTGCTGCTTCTGATACATGGTCCTGGTGTTAGCAGAGATATTCAGATGCGTACTGTTATACACTGTGATGTTTTTTGTCATGAAGTACTGTCAGGTAGACATATTTAGATAATACAGGGTGAATGCAGCTGTGTCCAGTATTGTGGCCAAATGCCTACATATTCTTGCAAACTCATGCCTTTCTGGAGGGAGAGCTGCAGACACTTGCTGCTGGGTCTGTGTAACGGGTTCAGCACCTTGGTACAGTAGTGGCAGAAGATCCCATACTTGTACATCCATCGATGTGACAGTATGGCCTTATCTTGCTGTGGCAATATCTCACAGCTGTACAGATTCACACAGGTTACACAGAGGCAGGGGTCAGAAGTCAGGACATTACCCCTACACATTGTGGTTTATGAGCAGGTTTGTAGCCACCCATTCTTGTGTTTGTAGCCAGGGATAGTATGTGCACTAGGCTGTATTTTGGACTTTCCAAACTCGATGCTGTCCATGCTCCCACCCCCCTTCAACTATTCTTTCCTCTTCCATACATTATGTGAATGTTCTCTGATACTTTCCCTATAGTTATCACCTCATCTAAGTAGTATATTGGTGTTGGTCCATCATTCATTCAGTAGGACATGGTGGACATGTTACTGTGGTTTGTCCACATGGCCTTGCATATGGGTTCTGTGAACTGTGTTATGTTGTTATTTGGGAGTCCATGACATAACATACATTGGTAGTACGGGTGAGACACAGGCCTTTAGCAGAGGACTGTATGCTATTTTTTAGTGATGCAGGGCAGCTGTGGCAGTCCATTGCATTCTGTCAGTCCTATAGTCCCAGACTGCAATACAGTATATTTCCCTGAGGTGGCAGGGTACGTGTGCTAGGTATTCATGTCAATACTTTCTGTCAGTATTGATCCATTGGTATGGATGCTGGCAGGGTGCTGCTTACAGCTGGGGAAACACCTGCATGGGACACCTGTTCTGCATGCTGCATTCTTTCGCTGTTGCCATACACAGGTGGGGGTCATATTGTACTCATTACCAACAGCAGGGATAGGACTGGAGAGGTACCTGTGGGTGGTGGTTGGGTGAGATGGGTGCATGTGTGCTATGGACACTACTTGCATCTGACTCACAGATATGCATGGGGCATTCAACTTATGCTGGCTTGTGCAGGGACATCAACTGTTTCTCAATACATCATTCCTATGATCTTTGTGGTCTGCCAATGTCTGGCCAGATGACATCGGTATTCCCTATTACAGGCCCAGATTATGTGCTGCAAACCTGTATGTACAATTCCAAGGGTGTGTCCATTTCACCGTTACATATTATACACTGTCTGTCTGGGGTACTTCCCCTTATGTACTGCTTGTATATCTGGCCCGACAGTCATGCCATGTCCATCTTTCAGATGGTGACACATATTACTTCTAAACATTTACAATGGCTTACTGCTAGAATGTACTATACTGGGAAGCATTGTATTTGGTGCTGCAGTTGTGAGGACTTGGCCCTGTCGTCAACAGTACTGGGAAATGGCCACCAGGACAAACCTTACCATGCATACAAATTGACCACTCTCACACAATATACAACACATACCAACCTAACACACACAGACCTGCATATTGAACACATGCTACAATTTATCCTGCTACCTTGGCCATCTCATGTGTGCTCCACTGTTATTATACCTACACATACATATTATTACATTTCTAAATAGGATTGAGGGGTACACCTGTGTGTTACTACGTGTCTACAAAGGACTGGGGGGGCATACCTGACTGTTATTACATTTCTACAGGTCTATATTAGAACAATGAAATTTCACAACTTTGAAAGTTCTAATATCGACCCCTATTCAGCGAATGCTGAAAATAGCGAAGCTGCAGAACACCACATTTCTTCCTAGGGAAGGAATTTGGTTGGCCGTTCCTGTGGCTTTTCTATTTTCAGCACTGTGGTGGAAAGTTACGGGTCGGGATCAGGTAAGTGTGCCATTGTGTGGATGTGAGGGTTAGGGTGGGGTAGGTGAGTTAGGGTTAGGGCGCAGGTGAGGTGAGTGTGCGATAGTGACAAACCTTAGGGTTAGGGTTTGGGTTAAGGTAAGTGAATAGCTAGTGGTGTATGTACAGTTTAGTGTAGGGTTAGATGTAGGATTTTTGGTGTATGTGTGTGAATTGCAGTTTATTTGGTGTGCTTGTGTTGTGGGTATGTGTGTCGGAACAGCAGACTTTTTCCCTGGGAATAAATTTGCTGTTCTGCATGTTCAAGTTTCTCACCGTTCACTGAATAGGGGTCGATATTAGAACATTATATGATACTAACACCAGGATTGCACTACAGTGGGGAAAAGGACATATACCTTTGACTTGCCTTAGAGTACTACTTGTCACTGAAATGAGTTTTAGGTGAAATGAACTTTAGGGGATTTGGACTCAGTGAAATGGGTGTCAGTGAAATGGTCTTTCAATAAAGTGATATGATTCTAAATATAAATATATATATATATATATATATATATATATATATATATATATATATATATATATATATATATCACATAGCACAAAAAAGCCTGGTAAATCCAGGTAAATACCTCATCCAATAGGACCATAATGTTTGTAGCAAAAAATAGGTGAGGCAAAGCAAATAGCAGACAAATCAACAATTTTTTCAATAGTAAGTGCTTTCACAGTAATCACTACTGCTTCATCAGACATTTAGGACCATAAAAATTAATCTGGTCACATAACATAAGCAAGCATATTCAAACATATGCATATAAATATGTACATATATATATATATATATATATATATATATATATATATATATGTGTGTGTGTGTGTGTGTGTGTGTGTGTGTGTGTGTGTGTGTGTGTTTGTGTGTGTGTGTGTGTGCGTATACACATATGTATGTATACATACATACATACTTATACACAGACATATGTATATTAAGCTATATATCTATATGCACTCAATTATATATGTATATGTATGGTTGTACTTTATAACATTGATATTTCATAACACTGAGAACATAACATTGAAAATTCAAAACATTGAAAACCCAAAACATTGAAAAGTCATACATTGAAAGTGTGCTTCTTAACATTGAAAACTACATTGCACAAGTAAATAAGATCCTGTCCCCTACAACAACACCGAACTAACAAACACACTTTCTATTACGTTTCTGCAGGGGGCCCTACACTCCCATGTGGGGGGGGGGGGGGCTCTGCCCCCAACCCCCACTCATAAATTAAATATACCAACTCCAAGATCGCACTACATTGGAAAAAAGTTAAATTTCTAACTTCGCTGTTTCACAATCAGCATACATACACTGAGGTTAGGAAACTAACTTTTTTCCACTGTAGTGTGATCTTAGAGTTGTTATATTTAAGTTACGGGGGGTGTGGGGGTTGCATGGGGTCTTGTCCCTTGCAGAAAGGTAACAGAAAGTGTGTTTGTTAGTTAGGTGTTGTTATAGGTGGAGAGGATGTTATTTACGTATGCATTGTAGTCTTCAATGTTATGAAGCACACTTTCAATGTTCTGAGTTTTTCAATGTTTTGGTCTCAATGTTATGAAATTCAATATTATGAAATTTCAATGTTATGAAGTAGACCCGTATGTGTGTGCGTATACATATATATATATATATATATATATATATATATATATATATATATATATATATGTATTAAATTCCACCACACTCTGTTGTCATCAGACCAGTTATAGAATATAATTCCCCTTTTAGTATGTATCTATCAAAACACATCACACAGCTAGAAAACCTTCAGTGTTTCCTAACTACAAAGATCATTCAACTAATGACCCTTTACTTCTAAGGTTCAAAGCTCTATACATATATTTTGTTCCTTATGGTCTACTGCACAATGATTTATGTCTAGCATTGTCTGATGTTAAGTTTCCGACTCTCCTTGATCTCTAACACCTGCACAAAACAAATGTCTTTACAAACATGTTAAAGGCTTGTTGGTTCATCAACAACTAAACAAGACATTCTTCGTCTACTGATGTATTGCTAAATGCTTACTCCATTTCTGGAATAATTTTCTGTTATACATAAAACAGAATAATACCCTTCTTTCCTTTAATGCAAGTTATGATGATTGGATGGGAACATATTAACTCATCCTAGCTTTGTCCTGTTTTGTCCTCTGAAGGTAGGAGGAGGTGCCACTTTAAGGCTCGTAACTGGGAAGGTGCTTGGACTGACTGTTTTGTAAACACTATAACTCAATGATCCTGTTACCAAACCACCTTGTCCCTTTACATTTAATTGTACAGGGATTTGCTATTATGAAGACACTGAAGTTTGTCTGATGTAATGCTTTCATGGTCAAAATACAGCACTCCCTTTCTTGGTTTAAAATTTACATTAAATGCTGTACTAAAGTGAATCTTACTATATTAGTACCAGTGAAGTCCTTTTGTTCCCCAAACTGGTTAATGCATCTTTGTCAATTTAGGCATAATTTTAGTAAGCTGTTATAATGATCCTGAAGTTAATGCAGTACCACTTTAAGGCTAGGAATTGAGAAGGTGTTTGGACTGACTCTGTCTTGTAAACACTATGATTCAATGATCCTGTCACCAAACCACCTAGTCCTCTTGCATTTAATTGTACAGGGAAATGCTATTATGAAGACACTGAAGTTTGTCTGATGTGATGCTTTCATGGTCAAAATACAGCACTCCCTTTCTTGCTTTAAAATTGACATTAAATGCTGTACCAAGGTGAATCTTATTATATTAGAACCAGTGAAATCCCTTTGTTCCCCAAAATGGTTAACACAACTTTGTCAGTTTGGGCATAATTTTAGTAAGCTGTTATAATGATCCTGAAGTTAATGCAGTGCTTTGTTTGTACCACCTTAATAGCACATGTGACAGAACAACATCCATTCCCAAGGGAAAGCTCACATGCTAGTCAAGTAGGCATTGGAGGTTCAACAAGGATAATGATTTTTTTTTTTCTTACACAATTGTCATTTTGGTTACACTAACAGGCAATTTGCAACTGTTCTTTGCACGCTTGAATGACACCTTAACTGGACATTCACTTTTTTGTTGGATTTAGGGCACATCCCTTGCAGTTGTTCTGTAATATATAGGGCATCCACAAATTGCAGATTTTTTTTGGTCACCTTTTTTGTATTGTTTTTGAAGTCAATGCATCACACAAATCTGCCCTTAATGCAATGGATAGTCTAAATACACATTCAGAGTGTTATGTCATTCTGAGAACCTTTGCAATATATTGAGATATAGGACTGGATTTTGAAACATAGGCATAGCGTAGACAAACAGACTCTGTCATTCCGCCTGCCTTGCCTATACCACCTCTGAACTTAGCTAATAACTTTATTGTTAAATATATGGAACAAAGCCAGAATGAATGTGGGGCAATACCCCAAAACCAGGGACAATTTTTAAATATCACTGAAATTTACTTAAAGTGTTACTAGATACAGAACAGGTTATGCAACAGCATTCATTATCAGAATCATAGGAAATATCAAATTATAATGTATGGCATTAATGACTGACTATAATCCTCATTCACTTACCAGAAAATCAAAAATTTTATGAAGGACAGGGCAAAATATGAAACAAAATCAGAAATATCCTGCTAAATTTGGAACAACAGCTATGACATGATCTCTCTCTCTTTTTTATTTTTTTTTATATTTTAACAAAATAAAATAGGCTGTCCTCCTAGAAGCTTGGGTGATGGCTCACAGTCTCAATTACTATGCATGCAGGATGTCAATGGTAGCCCACCCAGCTTTGGATTGCTGCAGTACACCTGCATCTCTGTGTGTTCCTGGAAACTACAAACACTCTTTTTGCACTTGGTAATGCTTGCTGTACTTTTTTCTTTTTTCATAGGTTGATAGATTATTAGGTAAGTATTAGGCTTTTGCAGGCCATTTTAAGCCTAGCCATGTCCCCTTTTAGTGCATGAATTAACCTCTCCTATCCCTTGGTCAATAATTATATATTACCCCTAATGTGAATAACAGGGGTCATACCAAAGATTATTTGAGGGGACCCATGCATGGGTAAAGCATTTAGGAACTGCTTTTGTCCATTAGTAGTACAAAGGGGGCCATTCTGGGGAAAATATTCTGCTTCCCATTCATAGATCGAATTTGCTCTTGAATAAGGGATGACCTTTGTTTTATGTGGATTCTGTTCCAGAATACAAGTATTCTCTGTGAGATATACCTGCCCCTCCAAACCATTTTGTTGATGTTGCAGAAATGGTTTAGATCTCTGGACAGAGTAATTCTTATGCCATTTGACATTTAAATGTGCAGTAAAACCATAAATATTGGATTGAAGGATACCTCTTCCAGGCTGCTGCTTTTGGTTCTATGCACATAAAGCCTGAAGTCATAGACAAGAATAACAACTCATCACAGAACCAAAAGCAGAAGCCCTGGAAGAGGCAACAGCAGTATCATAGCTACATTTTAAAGAATGCCTGGCAACCTGGAAAGTGAAACCAAGTGAAAAAGAATCAAGAAGGCCAGATGCCACCTTACCCACCTGAGAAAGGAGACCCAAAACATACCTGGTCATATGGGCTTGGTAATTAATAGCCCTAAAAGAGAGAATGACATCAGTATATTTTTTGTTTTACTCAACCTTTCCATAGCTTCACTGTCCTTATCTGAAGGAAGGAGCTTAGTAGATGGCTACAGCTTAGAAAGTTTATCAGAGGAAACTGAAACCACAGAAGGCTCAGAAGAGTGACACTTTATACAAAAAATCTGCAATCTTCAGGTACCTTGTAGAACCAGTCAGGTTTCTTAGGAGCTGTAGGCTGAGAATCAGATGCTACACAGGTAGCAGAAAATGTGTCCAAAAGGCTGACAAAACAGGAGGAACAGCAGACAGCTTAAGAGTCCCCATCTGTAAAACCTCATAATACCTATTTTGAATATCAGAGACTTTGGAGCAACCCCATTCAAAGTACTCCGTCATAAAAACAATAGTATCCCCAATGGATAATTCTTCCAAGGGGGAGTCCAGGCTCAAATAATCTTCTTTCTCTAAACCACAGTGTAAAGAGGAAAGAATATGAGAGGAGTAAATAAGGGTCTCCTCCCCACAATCCAATTCCCAAGGCATCTTGATAGGAGACTAGGACCAAGGAGGAGAAGGGACGTTCACCTCTTGGATGGCTTCAAAGCCATTAAGGCATCGAACAGACACTGAGTAAAATCCTGATATTCATGTGGGGGACCTTTAGCAACAAGGGTAATATGTTTAGTTTTCTGCTTTTTCTTAAGTGGGATATCTGCCCTAAAGACACTCTGAGATACAGACTCTTGATGGGATTCAATAATTGTAATACAAACCTCTTCCTTCACTAAAATGAGATATCCCTCGTGCCTCCTCAGAAATAATCATCAGAAGTTCCCTTTCAACGTCTGGAACATTTGTTGGAAAAGCATCCAAGGATTTGTGAAAATTCAGATCTATGCCGGCCTCCAATGGGGTTGCAGCAGAGGAATCTGAGGCAAGTACTGGACAATCTTCAGAGCTTTCTCCAGCTTCTAAAGAGATGTATGGAGAGGATGAACAGCAACTGGATCAGGCCTAGTTTTTTGACCTTCTTCTTGGCAGACAGCTGAACCTTGGGATGGCAGGATTCCACCATAGCACAGTGAGCCAGCAGTTTAAGTCATTGGTTTTCAAGTTATATGGATAGGGTCACAGGGACAAATGTTTGACAAATAATGCATTGCATATGGTCATAGGAAGTGCCTAAACAAAAAATACACTGGTTATGATAGTCTTTTGGGGGAATCTGCTTCCCACATGGGCATTTTACCTTCTTGGATGGCATGAACTCAAATACAATACAAAAGTGAAAAAGGAGAGAAGAAACCCCATTAGGGCACTTACCTGAAAACAGCTTGGCAACCAGCACATCAGAAGGACATTCAGACAGACATTTGATAATGATGTTCAGACTGTTTGTATCTGTACATCACCTTTATGCTCTATGCCATATGTAGGGGGTATACGTGTGATGTACAGCTCATTTAAGATCTAAAGGCTTTGGTATACTTGCTGGGCATTAGGCTATCCTTGGCAGGAGATCCCCTGTGTAAAGAATACTGCAACAGTGATATGGAAGGACATCAATACATTCTCAAAATGAAAACATACTTAGAATGAGCAATAATAAACTTCTCTGCCCTTGAAACTCACATTCATTGAAACTGCATTGAAACTGACATGCATTGAAAATATATCTGCCCAGTGGTAGATTGTGTACCTTTTGGCTGTTTTCAAACCATGGGCCCGCAGACACATTTTTAAGTCCATGCATTGATGCATATGTTCTTTGATTCACCTTCCTGAGTGTATTAAATTATATTCTTTGTTTACAACAGCATCAAGACTGTGTTTTAAATGGCTCCTTTTTGAAATGTCAACCCTTGACTTTCCGAGTACTGATAGGCAGGAAAAAAAAAAGACCAAAAACACAGGAGAAGAATGAATCTCAAAAATTGCTCTTCTCCTTAAAACTTCTTTTTGCATGGGGTTAAGCCCCCCTGCTCACCCTGAAGTGGGAGGCAAGCAACCCACAATCTCTGAACTTATATATACTAACTGTGTTATCATCATAACTTGGAGGAAAAGGGAATAATCTGAGAAATAACATCTCAGACTTGGTATATAAGAGTCTGTTCTTTCAGCCATTCACTCTCCATGTTTCAGGGCTCGCTATAGCCAGTCCAAACATTCCAAATAGTTACCATTTTAAAGTTGTAGTTTTGAAATTTTTTCCAGTTAACAATGAAACAAAACATATAAACCAATAATGACAAGGCTATCCATTTTAGAACATTTCAACCATAAAAGACCATTCAAATTGTTGTCATTATAATCTACCAATATCAGTCAATACGCACTATTTCTGCAGAAGTAAAAGTTGTTTGAATAATTCCACATTTAAGAGCTCTATAACTAATGCAGACATTGATGTTGGAAACCAACTTTGCATTTCAGTGCTTCATCTACAAATGTATTGTGTGCTGCCCTTGAAGAATAAATTGAAAATAAAAAAAGGTGTGCTGCTGATATGCAAACCTACATAACAGGTTCATAGTTACCAGGCATCTCGATAGAATAACAGATTTTGCATTAGCATTTCTTTACTGAAGGCTATGAAGTCTAAAACTTAATTGTCTATCATTATTTTCTAACTTCAATATTTAATGATTTGCCAATAATTTGCCAGAAAAACACAATTTTATGAAAAACAGACCAACATATTAGGCAAAAATTTTGACATTCTGAAAAAATCTGGACAGTTAAGAGGTATGACTCTGTCCAAAGTCACTCAAATAGTCAGCCCCCTAATGGGGTATATCACAGACACACACATATGCACACACCCACTTAGTTGCTAATTCAAATCCCACACACATCCATATCCCTGTTTGAGTCCAATGCACTCATTGTTTTGGCTCCTAAATCAAATCTCCCACTTATTCACATCTCCATACAAATCCTAATATCTTCTGCCCACACATGAAGGAATTGCTGCTGCACTCACCATGGCAGCAACTAAATCATATCTCTTTTTGAGTCATTAATCAATTAAGTCTCCCGAGGTTGTTCCTAACACTGCAGTTTCTATAACTTGCGGTTCTTTATAGAAGTCTCCTGCAAAGTCCTAAAACTCCTGCTGTGTTCTTACAGAAAGTCTTCAGTGAGGTCCTAATTCCCTGCTGTGTCTATGGAAGTCTTCAGGCTTGTTTTAGTTACAGAAAATGTTGTTTTTTATTGGCCCACCAAAGCCAATATGGGACCCCACAGCCACCACGGGCCCTAGGCAGCTGCCTAAGTTGGTAAGTGCTGGATCAGGCTCTGACTGTAAATGAGAAGTGAAGCATTCATTTGACATACGCTTTGAACATTGACATGGCAATATGTGAACCACTATATAAAATCTGAGATATGCTTATCACCCTGTGTTTCAAATGTACAACTGAAATAAAAGAGACAACTTTTCTCCACAGGAGAATTAGATTATTATAGAGGCTCTCTATTAGTACAGCTGGAATCTACTAGGATGGACTGGTGATACTGTTTGGAGACAGCAAGTGTGGAGGGATCTCACAAACATGATCAGTGATGTATGTGGACACAACAGATTCAGGGAGACCTGCTGGTGATGTTAATCTGACTTGATCCTCAGTGTAACCAACCAACTTGACTGCTATGAGAGGGTAAGGAATACCACTGGAGGTGCCCACCATTGCCTCCACAGATGAGATAATGATGTTCCTGGTCTCCCACCATAACACCTGCCACAATCATTGGATACCCAGGAATACTGAGGCAGGTGTTTGATGACATACAGGTATGTGTTACATTCACAAACACTGGATCATAGTTCAAACCTAATTAAAGGATTTTGATTCATACTTCTTACTTTAGTTTTATATTTTGTTAGAGCAGCAGAACTATGCTGTGTATATGGCAAAAACACAAGGCTGCAATCAAAGCTTTATAACTCACTTGTCCTGCACAGAACATATCCAGAATAAAAAGCAAAACACCAAGACTTGGAGATGGCTGTGGAATCCAGTATAAAAATCTTTATTCGACTCAAGTGCTTTCATGGGTAACCCCACTTCTTCAGATGTCTAATACATTTTAAAAACAGCTCTTGGTTTAAATATCCTCTTAAGACACATGATTAAAACCAACCAATACATTGTTCTGGTGTGAACAAGCACTTGCAATTTAAAGTAATATTCTACAAGGTACATGCCATTAACTAAACTAGAGATCTGCAGGTATATGTATACACTTCTAAAAGCCTATTTATAAAGTATCTAAATTGTAATTTAAATTTCCATACTGTTTCAGTTTGCAATCACAAGCACAGAATGTATTTGCACATATTTGCATTTTCCACTTATGTTCTCCAAAACACATACAAGCCTGTAACAAGAAGTCAGTAATTTATCATAGAAACAATTTCACAGTGCATCTTACCTAAAAAAGCTGTCTAAACTTTAACCTACAACATTTCATTTTACAATCACAGACAAAGAATATATCTGCATGTTTACATTTTCCACTTAAGTTCTCCAAAACACATACAAGCCTATAACAAGAAGTCAGTTATTTATCATACGAACAATTCCACAGCACATTTTACCTAAAGAGTTGCCTAGAATTTTACTTAGGACACAGGGGTATATATTAATTTAATCCAGGACCTCTATCAGCCCTTCAACATCACCAGGATATCCACTCTGTTTGTCATGCAAGTGACTCCAGAGACTGGTAGTGTGATCCATAACTGTTGACGGCCTATGCCGCCTGTTATGACTAAGAAGTATATTAACATGTTGTTTGTATACCATTTTAAATTGCAGATTTCATTTTCTTTCAAATTTTACATTCCCCAACCAGGGCAGAGATACTTGGTAAGGCAGTCTGTTCTGTTGCTACATTTTAATATTTTTAGTTACATCTGTGACCCTCATGACTAATACGGTGTTGTTACCCTTCTTGGGACACTTGCAATCTGCATGGTATGATTGCCCATCTGGTATGTGTATATATTATTTGCTGTGTATTATACATCAAGTAGAACACTACATGATTCCTTGTATATGCTTGTTACTGAGTTGTGTAAGTTTATCTTTTTACATAACTGTTATTTCAACCCTCACTACCGGTAGTAGAGTCAGAGGAGGATATGTTAGGTAAGTTTTAATAGCATTCAATCATATTTGCTTAATATATGAATGACATGACATATCTCTGCTTTATAAGGCCCCTGTATCCCCACAGCCACACCAACCTGGTAAGTCCATATCATCATAAGTATTGTAGTTATATAATTGTCCAAAATGTCATTCATGTGCTAACTCATCTGACATCTGTGAATGTATATGGCATTTGTCATCTGTTTCTTTTGGCAACAGATCCAGTGCCTGCCTCTGCCAGTAGCCCATCCACTCATCCTGAGGTGAGATTTTATATTCCTCATTCTGACAGGGAAGCCATTGGTACACAGGGCACTGCAATGGGTTTATCTCTGGCCCAGAAGCAAACAGAGATGCGGTTTCTGGTTTAACCTCCAATAGGGAGGATAGTGTGGCAAGCAATTCTGATGATGTGGGGACATCAGATGAAAGACACAATAATGACTGTGACCTGCTGTGCCATGTTGAATCTGGTGCTGATGGTGAATCTTCCACCATGATGGACTGATACTGCCCATCGGACTACACCGTGCGGTGTAGCTGATGAGCATGGATGTGTGTCAGAGGGTGTCCACTTATTTATACAGGCACATGAATGTTCACAGCAACATCATATATCTGACTTGTATGCACTTGCCAGTGTCATTGATCATGTAACACACTAGCTGCATCTACCACATGAAGGTCAGGAGTGCAGACATGGAGAGGTCATGGCAGCATGACAGAGTGGTATTTACTGCACACTCTGTTGAAAACTTTGTTACAGCAGTGTTGAAGCATTACAATAGTATGAACAGGGTGTAACGTGCTCTAACTATACTGTGCAGATTACCTCCAGTGGGGAGAGGCAGACTTCCTCTCATTAGACCCACACATGACCCTTGGACATCATTCTCTGTGCTGCAACATGTATATACATCTGCTGATGGTCAACTGATACCGAGACCACCAGTCACATCCAGACAGGCATATGTCTCTACAGCTTCTATCCCTATAGTTTCCCCAAATGTTAATGTCACCACATGCAACTCCTTGGTACTGCACCATGGGCAAAGTGTATACAAATGTGCCAGAGGCAGCCTGGACCTTAATGTGAGCCATCAGGGTGGGTACCCTCGACTGTCTTAGAATAGCACTGACAGTTAATTTGATATATGTGTTCCGTTGTTTCATTCTGGCCCTGTCGCAATAATGGCTACTGTTATAACCACTGACTACTCCATCTGTAGGTGGTAGCAGAAAGGTGTAATGGCACAAAGTTTTTTCAGTCATTTACCTGATGTAAGCTTTTACCTTCAAGTTGTGTTATGTTGCAAATATTTGTCATTATATACTAGTGTAGATATTGATTACAGCTATGCGATCTGTGACAATTTCCATATTTCCACATTTGCTTCTCTTGATAATTGACTTATAGCAAGTAGATTCATGATTAACAGCAGGCCATTTTAGTCATCCAGCATTTACTGCTGCATTGCACATTTCCTTGTTGACTGCCATTACCACATGCACAGGTATGTCTCTGTATGCATTCCAGTGTTACTTATGGTATTTTACTTAGGTGATGGATGTGCCTCACTATTAGCACTGTATGAAATTAGCTGAACATATTTCCCTTTGTTGTACTACTGCTGACATGTACTTTCCATGATATATTCCTTCTCATATCTTCCAGCTTACACACACACTCTGCAAACTAAAAATAACAACTCTGAGATTGCACTATCATGAAGGAAACTGCAAAAATACTTTCTGATTTCATTTCGTAATTTCAACACAATACCCCCAATAAAGATACATAATGTAGTTCTTCAACATATAACTGGTTGCAATAAAAACAAATATGTATTGTCACTTAACATACTCTGATTTACACAGCACACTTATCATCAACTTAATACAACTAAACTTTAATTTCCAAACCCTAAAATACTCCATACCTACTGTAAGCTTCACTACATCACAACGTAATGGCCACCATAGCTATTTTTGACAAACTACTACCCCTTAAAGAAACACGGTCCAATTTAGATTGACACCACAGAAGTCTTACCCCCAGATTATCTATACCTTGCGTGGCGTGCAAGATTGGTGCAGGAGCTCTGTCAGGTAATATGTCTGCCGTGCGATCCAGGAACAGCCTGCAGGGCCGTGCATGAACACTCCTAACTTAATCCTGCATGGACTAAGCCCCAGTATGCAAATCACCCCATTTGCAGGAGAAATCTATGCAAATGAGGTGATTTTGCAATCCAGGATGCTTACAACTGGCCATGCAGGACTAGTGAAATCTGCAGAAATGTACTCGGTTAGTGACCAAGTACATTTCTGCAAAATCCAAAACGGAGCTGTGACAGCTCCAAATAAAGGCTGCATATCATGTAGTAAGCATGCCAATGGCCAAATATAAGGCTATTGGCATTGCAAACATTGAATAAAATACAAAAATCAACTTTTAATTTTTTTTTAGCCGATCTCAGCTGTTTAAGCGTAGGGCAGTGGCACGCAAACGGGATCGTGGGGGGGGGGGGTAACAAAATAAACCTAAAGTAAGCATTTTAACTAAAATCAGTATTCTGCCATGCAAGTCAATGGCAGGCAGAAGACAACATGTCCAGTGAGTACTGGTTGCTAAGGGGGGAGGCTCAGTGTGAGACATGTAACTATACACTAACAGGCAATCCTATGCAAATAAGGGGAATGATAGTGAATCCCAGTTTTCCCCAGCATGTGATTCAGGTCCCAACAGTGTAAGAGTAGGAATAGCTTGGTGCAAGCCTAGCAGTTAGGTGACATCATGGGAGGGTATCCGGCATACTGTAAGCGGATTGGAGCCCTACAGCTCGGGTTTGCTTCTAGCTTAACACAGCTAAGCTAGGGGGTGTGTCTGAATCTGCCTAGCACTCTTTACATTGCCTAAGTGGGTGTGCGCACCTCACACCGGGTTTTAAAGGAAAAAAAAGAAAGTTAAACCAGGAAATAGTAGCAATGTGCACATTTGAGCACTCTGTTTATGCAGCGAGCCCCCGGGCTTATACAGGAAGGCAATGGGAAGGGAAAACAGCAGTAGGAAGGTAATCAAGGAGAACTAGCATAGCTGGCAGGTGAAATGTATCAGAATCAGCAAATTACACAGGCAGCAGACCAGCCCAGCCCAGGACACTACTATAAACTTAGCAAACATCTTCCCCTCTGGTTTTTCCCACACTCTACACCACTAGTGTATACAAGTGGGGAGATTTTAACAGACAAACCTGCAAAATGAGAAGAGCTGCAGCAGACAACATAGAACAACTTATGCAAGAGTCTGAGGGTGGTGAGGATGTGAATGCTGTCGATAAACCCACAGTGAGGAGACAGAGAAGAGTGTGCAGACCCAGGGTAACCTACCAGGGGCTACATGAGCTGGAAATAGTGGACTGCTATAGGGTGGACAGAGACCTCCTACAGCAAATTGTTGAGCTGTGCCAGACACACCTGATGTACTAAACTGACAGAGGGGAACCCATCCCAGTGGATACCAAGGTATGTGTAGGCCTAGGAATACTAGCCACAAGTACCTGACAAAGCTCAAATGGGGATGTCATGGGGATCTCACAGGAATCAGCATCCAGAGTATTCCACCAGTTCCTGGATGCCATATCAGCACATGCCAGTGAGCACATATATTTCCCCAACACCCGTGAGGTGTTAGCCAGTAATATGCATCTCTTCCACCAAATAGCAGAAAACCCTGAGGTAGTGGGTGCTATAGACTGCATGCACATATACATCAAAGCACCACCCGGTGATCAGGGTAGGGCCTACATCAACCACAGGGGCATCCCCTCCATCAACGGCCAGGTCATCTGTGATGCCAAGACATTATGATGAATGTGTGTTCTGGCTGCCCTGGAAGCTATCACGATTCCCACATATGGCATCTGAAACAGCTGTACCAGAGATTTGCCAACAGGGACAACCCCTACATTCACCTAGTGAGGGATGCTGGTTACACACTGGAGCCGTGGCTGATGACACCCATCAGAAATGCACACACACTTGAACAAGAATGACATAATGAGGCACATGCACAGACTAGACTTATAATAGAGCATGTGTTTGGGATGATCAGGTCATGGTTCCAGTGTCTGGACACACCTGGTGGAGCCTTGCAGTACTCACCCTGCTACATGTATCCAAATTGTTATGGTATGTGCCATGCTACACAATATGATCCTGTGGAAACAGCTGCAGCAGGAACAGCATGGGGAAGGGCCACATAGCCCACCACCAGTGCCAAGGTGTGCACAGGCACAGAGTGACTCGAAGGAGGAACAACTTGAGAGTGCCCCAGTAGGCAGGTGGAGGCATGCCCACTATACTGAGGCTGCAGCAAAGAGACAACACATAGCAAATACACTGACACAGTAGGGACCCAGGGAATGACACCTCGCTCTGACACACACATACAGTAAAAGGGATGCCAAACATGACACTACCTGTGCTCAACCATGTATAGGGAGTGTACTATGTACATCCAGCATCGGTAGCCCTCCAACACCCCCACAATTCTGGCACACCCTCAAGGTAAGTCAATCAACCTACCAATTGCCAAATGGAGTAGAATGTGTCATTATCTATGGTATGAATGTGAGCATGCAAGGAAATTTGGTGGCTGAATGTTATGGAAGCAGAAATTAGACACCCATAGTGTTACCATGACATCTGTAATGCTTACTGGAGTTACCATAATAGCCAGTACTGCACATGGTGATAAACCCCACTACAGGAAATGTGCTGGGTGACATGTGTGCCCATATGGCTCACACATGCCAGTCAGGGTGGTTCACATACCCAACAACGGTCTCAGCCAGCAGGTCAGGTGTAGACAAACCCAAACAGAGCCTGTGCTCCTCAATTATGGCTATGGTTGAACTTTTCCCCAGGCCTACACAAACAGACTACAGCAGGTCAGGCAGTGAGATGTTAGTTCCGAAGGGTAGGAAGTCAGACACTAATACTTAGGGCAACCAAAGCTATGATCTGTAGTACACTCGTATGCCTCTAGTCAGCATGATAGGTAAGAATACATAATGAAATAGAGCACCTGGCATACCAGTACAGTTACAGCAAATGTGTACAAGTGTTAGGTGTGCCCCCATCCTATGTAGTAATGTAATAACACTCAAGTGTGCCCCCCCAATCTTGTGTAGAAATGTAGAAATAGACAGGTGTGCCCCCCATCCTAAGTAGTAATTTAATAACAGTCAGGTAGCCTCCCCAAATCCTGTGTAGACATGCAGAAATAGTGTGCCCCACCTGCATAGTAACGTAATAACACTCAGTTGTGCCCCCAATCCTGTATAGCAATGTAGAAATAGGTGTGACCCCCATCCTACATAGTACTGTAATAACAGTCAGGTGTGCCCCCCCAATTATGTGTAGAAATAGTCAGGTTAGCCCTCCCATCCTATGCAGACATGTAGTAACAGTCAATGCCAAATGCTCGATGGATATCCTGCAGAAACAGCATGCTATCTGTCAGTGTACAACACAAAGGTCAGCACTGCAGTACACACTACCTGGATTCGATCCACACATTAAATACAGATGGGCATACTGGGCATGCTCACACACTTAGAAAAATAAAGGCAATGTCAGTCAACAACATACTAAAAGGTCATACTGGGCATGCTCACACACCTAAACACATGAAGGCCATATCTGTAAACACCATTGGACTAGACATATCTGGCAGTCACAGTTGTTAGTGCAGACACTTGTCAGTATGCACCACTCATGCCTTGCACACACAGTGGATAGGAATACAGACATATATGTAAGGTCAACACACTATACTAAACCATGTCAGTACATAGATGTGTGGAAGAGGGTGGCTGTGATAAGGAGCCATCCAGGCCTGTCCCACCCGGCACACAGCCAAAGGGCTTCAACCACATGAAGTTCAGATGTCACTCACTGCAGATACTAGCCACCAGTATCTGTCAGCATTACAGCCTATGTGGTGCACGTGCTAGCTGTGCAATGTGACTGTACAAGGAAGTAGTCATTTAGCAGCTGCATACATGTACCTGTGAAATATGACCCTGTGTGTGCCCACATGTGGCATGTCAACCTCTAGATGAATGGGTTATGGCCCATGCACACACACTGCCCTCACCATAGCCATACTATGACCAGCCTGCTGAGGTCATCCACTGTGAAATACACCTTTTGGAGAGTTGCAGCCCAGCAATCTCTGTGGCACATCCCATAACTGCATACTGCTGCAGTGTGATAAAATAATTAGGTAGGAATTCAAAACTCAGACATAGCAACTGTGTGTGTTTGTGTGTGTCTGTCTCTGTCTGTGTAGAGAGCAATGCTTTTTAAGGTAGTCACACTCCCCACAATTGAAATGCTCTACATTGGTAAGGCTTCTGATGTCATCCACCTAAAAAATGCATCTCTGAGAAGGCTGCAGCCAAGTAATCTCTGTAGCACATGTTATAATCTGCATACTGCTGTAGAGTGATACATTAGTTAGGTAGGAGTTCTAATCCCAGACTTGGCAAGTGTCTTTGTGTGTCTGTCTGACTCTGTCTGTATAGAGAGCAAAGATTTTTAGGGTAGTCACACTCCATACATGCTTCTCAACTAATTGAAAACATATTGAGACCAGTAGTAAACGAGTCTCCCACCATACTCAAAGACACATATGATTTCTTGAATGACATCAAAGAACTAAATCTAGATAGTCGTCAATCATATCTTTTAATCACTTTGGATGTCAAGGATTTATTCACCTCGATACCCAATGATACTGGCATGCAGTACATAAATGAATTATTAACTAAAGAGACTAGTTTCTCCAAAGACAGAATAATACTAATTGGTCAGCTTTTAGAACTAGTATTATTTAATAACGCTTTTATGTTTGGTGGCTTTAATTATCTACAAAAGTGGGGGGTTGCCATGGGCACCCCCTGCGCTAATACTTATGCCAACCTGGTAGTCCTGTGGTGGGAGAAGTTATATCTTTTCACTCATGAGAACTTCAAGCTCATTAAACTTTATAGGCGTTTCGTGGACGACGTCATAATAATCTGGGAAGGTACCCTGGAGTTGTTTGAATCCTTCTTACAATATCTGAATACCACTAGTACGTTTTTACGTTTTACACAAGAAATTTCTAATCAAGAAATTAATTTCTTGGATATTACTCTTAGTTTCACAAAGGAGGGCACATTAGAATCCACTTTATACAGGAAACCAACTTGGAAGAATTCTATGCTATGTTTTGATAGCATGCACCCCCGACATACCTTTCAAGCTATAGTCAAAAGTCAATTCATCAGGATTAGGAGATTATGTAGTAACATAGATGAATTGAATAAAGAAGCACACTTCCTAGAGAAATTATTTATCAACAGAGGATATAATTCCACCATGGTCAGTAATATTAAATTTGAAATTCTGAGTGACATCATACATATAGAAAAGGACAATAGGATCACAAATTGTAGAAGGAATGATATTAGATTTCACAAGAAAGTGGATGCCACCAGTGACCCTTTAAGCTACATTATCACATATACTAGTGACATCAGGAAGATCCAGCAGGTCATTTATAACAACTGGCATATCCTAACCATAGACTCTCGTACTAAGAAACTCATCAGCAAATGTCCCACCTTCACCTACAAGAATAGTAGGAACCTGAAAAGAATTCTGTGTGGAGATGTGCATATTAAAACAGAGGGAGATAATATCCCGATTTATAGCATCAATACTAAGGATCCTGGTACTTATCCCTGTTATAGCTGCAATAGGTGCAGATATATTACCAAGACACAGTATTTTAAACATCCCAACATCAATTATGTTTTTAGACCAGATTTCCGAGCTAGCTGCAATACTAGAAATTTGGAATATCTAGCCACCTGCAATAAATGTGAGGCTTTCTACGTGGGGTTAACAAAGAGAAGGTTACAGGAACGTATATATAACCATCTCTATGATATACGTAAAGCCATAGACAATAACGCGTTGGCTAAACATATTATGGAATTTTCCACCCATTCCTTTTCTTTCAGAGTTTTACAAGTAGTGAGACAGGATGAAAGAGGGGGAGACAAAGAGAATCATTTGGCACTTATGGAGCTCAATTGGATATTGAGATTGGGAGCGCACATAGAGCCAGGACTTAATGCCCAAGTGTCCATTAAACCCATTCTAACATCCAGAAAGTAAATATAAGGTCCTCACACCTTGACAGATTTTATATAGTCAAATTTAGCTTTAACATTTGCCAGCATTGTCAATTATTGCCATATATTTAGTTCATAATTTATTAGTATAGGTTTGTTATATACATGTATATAATAATAATATTTTCTACTTGGTCTTATTAATTTTTCACCATTTAATTTGATGTGTGTTCATAAAACAATCCATATAAAAATATATATACATAGTCATAGGATAATTCTGACATCCTATGTACTTAGCTAAGTTCAGTTAAGTGCAGTCACATCATGTCATTTGATTCCATATGACACTTTTTGATGCACTTCACTATATTATGTATACATCTATAATATCATGCCCATTAGTTATGGGCAGGTTTCATATTATTTATAGTGAATCTTACTCAAACATGACTATGATTGGTTATAAGCACTCATTTGTATATATTACTAATAGATTTCATTTTTATATCTTGATTTGTGTAAACACAAAAGTTTTTATCAGTAAGTTAAATTATTGGTTTTGTGCTTTAAATGTTTTAATCTCACATATATTTCATTTTATTTATTGTTTAGTAATAACATTGTAGATGTTGGTATAAATACATATATACATATATTTTTTGAAAGTATAAAGCATATAGAAACCTAAGTTCTGAGTTTGAAGTGTATTCAAATGGTTAAGTGTTTTTAATGTTGTTTTATTGCATCATTCAGATGCTAATTGATTAATGAGCAGACTTTCCCGCGCTCCAGCGGATGTATATAAACTTTGAATAGTTTTAAGTAATTCATCTGATGAAGCGTGGATGGACCACGCGAAAGCGCTCATTTTTTACTTCCAATAAACTACTTTGTTGATCTTAAGAATTGCCAACGTGTTTTGTTCCTGTTACAGCAGTTTTTCTTGGATATTGGATGTTTTTACGTGTTTTGGTACCATACTTCACCTACACACAATTTGTATGCTCTACTTTGGCAAGGCTACTGATGTTATCCACCTAGAAATACACCTCTGGGAAAGCTGTAGCCCAGTAATCTCCATAGTGCATCCTATAACTGTGTACTGCTGTAGTATGATAAATTAGTTCAGTAGGAGTTCTAATCCAAGACATAGCAAATGTGTCTGTCTGTGTAGAGAGCAATGCTTTTTAGTGTAGTCACACTACATACAATTTGAATGCTATACTTTGGTAAGGCTGCTGATGTCATCCACCTAGAAATGCACCTCTGAGAAGGCTGCAGCCCAGTAATATCTGTAGTGCATGCCATGAGTGTATACTGCTGTAGTGTGGTATCGAACTCTGCTAGGGTTCTACTCCCATCCGTGGCAGTTATGTGTGTGTTTCAATGCCTGTGTAGGGAGCAATGCATTTTTGGCTAGTCACACTCACTACATTTCAAATACACCTTTGGGGAAGCAGTTCATCTGTTATCCCCATGGTGCATCCTATAACAGCATCATGGTGTAGTGTGATATAGACTTCTGTTAGGGGTTCTATACCCACACATGTCGGTTGTGGATGTTTTGTGTGTGTTTCAGTGTCTGTGTAGGGAGCAGTGCATTTTAGCCTAGCCACGCTCACTACAATTCGAATGCCCTACTTTGGCAATCCTGCTGTCATTCACTGTGAAATATACCTTTGGGGAAAAAGCTCTCCAATAATCCCTGTGGTGCATCATATAACTGTCATGCTGCAGTGTGATATAGACCTCTGTTAGGGGTTCTATATCCACACATGTCGGTTGTGAATGTTTTGTGTGTGTTTCAATGTCTGTGTAGGGAGCAGTGCATTTTAGCCTAGCCACACTCACTACAATTTGAATGCCCTACTTTGGCAATCCTGCTGATGTCATCCAATGTGAAATACACCTTTGGGAAAAGAGTACACCAGTAATCTCTGTGGGGGGTATTATAACTGTGTACTTTTCTATTGTAGTAAAATAGTTAGGTAGAAGTTCTAATTCCAGACATGATGTGTGTGTGTCAGTGTTTGTAACTCATATCCTGTGTGGAGGTAGTTGTCAGTATGTAAAAACTGGGCCCAATGGGGAGTGGGATTGGCAAATTTCTTATATGGTGGCCCTAGTATATATCACAATGTCCACCATACAGGGATAACAGATGTGAAATAGCCGAGAGGCTGGGGTGCAGATCCATACCCATACATGTGACATCAAGGCCAGGCAAACAAAGTTAGCAACCCTAGTATTAGTCAGAGAACACTCTCAACCCATACCCATGCCTCATACACACACACACACACACTTGCCGAGGCAACAAATGCTATGTTGGTTGTACACTGCATATTGCCCACTGATAGTAACTATGGATTGATTGTAGTGGCCTACAGAGGGCATGGCACCCTGACCATTTGTCCACTAGGCAAGTACATGCAGACGGTGCACCTTCTCCATGTTCCCCATTGGACGACTGCAACACATGTGGTGACATCAAATGTGATCCACAGAAAACATACCATGTCTGAAAACATGCCCTGTATGGACAGATGCCACTGACACCAGGGAATTCTGTTAGCATGCTATCAATGTAGGTGCAGGGTAAACATGCTGTCCATTACCAGATCCTGTCACATGAGGCTAGGACTGGCACATCTGATGATAATCTATGTAAACAACAAGGGCCAGACACCCCAGCTACAGTTCCACATGTCACTGTACATGCATGAGAGATGGGCACATCACAGACACTGTCCATGTCATGGACTAAGGAAGACATCCATGGCAA
Source organism: Protopterus annectens (assembly GCF_019279795.1). Lineage (NCBI taxonomy): Eukaryota > Metazoa > Chordata > Ceratodontiformes > Protopteridae > Protopterus > Protopterus annectens. The sequence continues at coordinate 1,186,729,330 of NC_056728.1, forward strand.
GCAATGCACAGCATTGTCCACATGCAATAGTCACCCAGGTGACTGGATGTTGAATACAATACCCACCTGTGTGGGCAAATCCAGAATCTACACTCCTGAGCCACAATGCAGACCATTGTCAATTGGCCTGATGCCAAGGTGGGCCTATCACCTAGCCTTGTATAGACATCTGGCACAGATGACCACTACAACCCATGAATCAATGCACCGATGCATGTTAGTACTGACACCCTGTGTGTGAGTGCGTGTGTGTGTGTTGCATGATCTGTATGTTCACATTCATACTACAACCCCCAGTAGCATACTGAAGTATGCTGTCTGATGTCAGGCACCTCCCCATACCCTTCGTCCATATAACCTCCGTATGACCCCTGTGATGCATGTGATACCGGCACAGTAATGTGTTGTGGCAATCTCACTACTGATGGGTTGTATTCCTGGTCCTGCCAAGTGTGTCAATGTGTGTGCATCCTTGTGAGAATGTGGCTGTGTTGACGCTGGCACCTGTCCATGCGGACAGGCATGTGTTCCACACCTACCATATAGATACCATATCCATGTTGCAGATGTCACTCACCATCACATATACCTTCTGAGGGCTCCACAACAAGTAACCTATGTGGTGCATCCAATAACTGCATAGAAATGTGATAGCACTACATACTCTGCAGGGGTTTGATACCCTGTGCTGGTAGGTGTGTGACACAAGCATGATTAAGTTTTACTCTCCCACCCCTCTGTGACATGTCTTTGCCTCTGTCTGCCTCTGTCTGCCTCTCTCACTCCCTCTCTGGTGGATGTGGAGACCTACACCTGCTTTGCTTAGGCAGAAGCATGTGTATTTTAAGTGATGCTCATGATCAGCTGATGGCCTCTGCACAAATTGCAGGCCTCTGCACAAATTGCAGCACTCCCCTAGCTGATTGCATGTGGAACAGCTGTGGTAACAATCCCATAGCCGATTGCATGGAAACACACTCCAATGTCTAGGAACATCATGTTGGTGTTGGATCTTTTAATTCACTGTGAGCAGGAACTAGATCTGTTGTTTGGCAAACAGCATCTCAGATGGATTGGGGAGTTACATCTAACAACATACACTGTGGAAACAGGGCAACACACAGGAGGGGGATGTGCATGACCTGACTACAGACTGTAAGTGCTGCTATACTGCATTTGGAGTAATGTTGGTTTAACAGTGTGTGTGTGGATATGGCAGTCCTACATGTTTTAATACCTGCCGTGTCAGTTCTATGTTTATGAAGAATCCCATCTGTAGGGTCATCTGCAGACTGGGCAGTGTGAGGTGCCTTGGGTTTCATGTGCTACCCACAGAGCATCTATCTGTAAACTGGAGATGGTAGTGTGAGGATTGCAGTCTGTAGATGGTGAAAGCCGTGACAGTTACTGACTTCATATCACTCATAGGAAATATGTTACAACAAACCCTGTTACATGTATGAGGTCATCACAACAACATGTCAATATTGGCCCTGTGGATGTACTTCCAGCCACAGCTCCATCAACCTTTATACATATGTCATGCATTAAGAGGTGCATATGTGCTGTACACCATAATTAGTGTCATCATATCTGATAACAAGCCAGTGAGATATCAGACTGATACACATGTTATGTACAGTATGGGATATATTTGATGAAATAACCCGGACATTCTGTGGTTGTTTGTACAGTACTGAGGTCTGTGTACTTATGATGAATGTGGACAGTGTGTGTATTGTTAATATGTACTTTGGCCTGTGTACAGACTGTGGTAGATGTCATTGTTCTTGGTCCCATCTTATCTGATGTTACATGCTGCTCCACTGTATGTTACCGTATTGGCTTACATGTTTGTAGGGCCATACACACACATGTCTCTTACCACAGACAGGCATCAGACCACACTGTGTAGCAGCCCAGTATATGTAGGGTTAGTCTGTGAGTGGCACATATGAGGATGGTGTTGAACAGATAGTCCATATATTGTAATATAATGCTAGCTTAACATATGTGGCTGTGGCTGTATTCACATTGGTTGTGGTTATGCATTTTCACACAGGAGCATCTTACCCTGTGCTGTGACATGCCAGTAGAGCCTGCTATATATGCAGGTGCATGTGCATTCCCCCATGGGAGATGCAGGCCAGTGTTGAGCCAGTCATACTGTAGCCTGCACAGTGCATTGTTACATGCCTAGTAGCTTAGTGTACTTATCCAGTGAGATGTCATGTCCAGATACTTTCCATATGTACTGCTGCTGGGGCTCCCTTAACAGTCATGTATGTCGGACAGAGCAGCGGGATGCTGTACAGATGTATGTCAATATCTAGTGGGTAGTATGTGGCCATGGCACCCCTGTACCAGTGGCTACTATGTGTCAAGACATATAGGGGTGTGTGAATGCATAATTCATGGGGGCAAATTGATACCAGTCATTATGTGTTATACCCATCTACATGGCTGTTAACATCCATATTGTCAGGCTTAGTCCACGTGTTTTGCACTAAGGGGTTCTGTGTATACCTTTGGACTGTACAGAGTGTGTCAGAATGTCCACATATATATTGGACAATATCTCTGGTGCAGTCCACAAGGGCATTATGAGCTAACAGCGGTACTGCACTATGATGTCCTTAGGATGTCTGTCAGTAGCCAATGGAGCACATGTGAAAAGCAGATGTGACCTCCCACACGCACCATGTCTGTGAAGACAATCCCTATTACAGTAGTAATAGTCTACTAATATACTTGCTATACATACCTGACATCCCCTTGCACTGCAAAGTTGGGACTACTGGAGCTGAGGTAGGGCTACACTCCATGTTAAGGACATATGGTGAAAATATATGTGCATATAATATCCAGATATCTATATATATATAATTACACATATACATATCGACATATATAGATGGGTATGTATATGTACATAGATATACATATAGACACTGAGATATATACATATACAGAGCAATATAAGTCTACACATATACAGATAGTGATACATATGCACATATATGTGTGGATATCTACAGATATATTGACAGTAGTAGGTATATCAGAATAGATACATATGCACATATAGTTATAGATATCTACATATATACGAACATAACTAGGCATATCTGTACAAATAGGATGTGCATACATATATAGCTATATACACATATATCTATATCTATATACACATATATATATATATATATACATGTGTATATATACATATATGTATATATATATATATATATATATATATATATATATATATATATATATATATACATATGTACATACAAAGAGATGTAAACATGGCCATATATATGTAGCACTATACAGATGTGTATACAGACATATGTATGAGTATACATGTAGACATATATAGACCTATGATATGTATACAACCATATTCCTTTCATGAGTAAACATCACAGTTGTGTATACCCTCCCACATGTATCTCACTCTATGTATCTGCTATGTGCACATTATGACAAAACAACATATATGATGCAACAGTCATATTAATAACAGGGACTACACAGGTTAGGAACTACAGGCAAATGTTCAATACTACTCAATATGTGTATTTACAGCTATATTAGTAGAACAACAGCAGTCTTCACAGTGGAACTGGTGTAGTGGTTAAGTATTGTGACTTCAGTGTACAGGGTTCTGGGTTCACAACCTGCAAGGGCTGCTCATTTTGTTGCTGGGAAGGACAACAGCTGTCAGATACAGAGCGGTTAAGGCAGTTTTGAGCATATTTAAGCAGGTTTGCGTAGGTTTGCGCAAAGCTAAGCAGTGCGAAGTTATGGGTAAACATACAAGCACTTACACAGTGTAGGCTTTGCTTACCAATGTGCAAATCAGCTTAGCTATTATATTGCAGCAATGTTGATACTTGCTAAGAATAGCTTAGCCCTGGTAACCAGGACACACAACCCAGTCTGATAACCTGTAATAAGTGTATGTAATGCCATGTACAATACATGCACCTATGTGCTGTCATTACAGTAGCAAGGGGCTGAGTGTCATGTGTGGGACACAGACATATATGAGGCCTGTACAGCACTGTTATCCATTTGAATGTGTTACATACAAGTGTAGTAGCCCAGTGTACGTGCTGTCACACTGGCATGTAGTGTATCATGGCAGTACTACCATTAACAGTGCTAACCCAGGCAAGAGCAGAGTGCTTAATGTAGTACTGACAAAAGGCACACCTGCGAGCATGGCTGGACACCGAGGCCTCCCTGTTGTATCCCTGGTGTGTGAGCTGTGTCACACTATATACCCCTTACTTGTATGTCAACGTACTCATGCTAATGCATAGCTACCTGCCAAGCTGATGACTGTCATTCCCTGTACAGATGTGCAGATGGCAGGTATCCAGCTGGGATATGTACAGGCAACCTATGCTTGATTTAAGCCCAACTATACGTGTGGCATGTGCATAAGATGGATATCCCTGTAGTACCAGTGTTGGGGTATACTATGGGTTGTATCACAGTCATGGCCAATGTGTGATGGTGGGTATGGCAGAGTGTCATCATGGGTTTCAGGGAGTACAATATCCAGTGGGGGATGTGGGTGCTGTGTACACTGTTATTACACCAAGCTACACCAGGTATATGTCCCATGTACCACATTATGGTTACCACTGTCACCATCAATCATACAGGTAACCACAGTCCAAGACAGTTATGCATGTGATGTGTGCAGCCTACCTATAACACATTGGAGACATGGTCAAGTTAGTTAGCAGCGATAGGCCCTCTTATCTCAGATGTGTGTCTGACCATTATGTGTCTGTAAATGTGTATATGACAGTATGTTACACTATGTATCATCCAAATACACCCATTACCTCCCCCATTAGTATACTGTACATGTCAGGGAATGTTCTGCATGTACCATGTAACTTGGGACACACCTCACCCTAAATGTTGTGTGGTGTGTGCAATGTAAGTCACAAACATCAGCATCACGGCATAGCTAGGTAGGCATCTACTACCAGGGTTGGCAAGTAACAGGATGCATGTATGTGATTGGGTCTACATCAGGTTGCAGGGTATACATGCCTCAGTGGACCACCTGTCCATGTGGCACAGGCAATAACTGGTTTAGTAACCTCTGAAATGTGTTTGACTGTACCCCAGATATGTCACAGCCATGGTGCCAGCACAGTGATATACCCCTTTGTGCACTATGACTGCAGACCATCCTTGTGCTGACACATGTACACCTACAACACACATGGATAACATTATAGGGACTGCAATCAACTAGTGTTACTAACAGCTATAATGCATCATTGCTGGACGGCTACACTACCTGCCAAATATGCCTCACACTGTACTCCCTACATGTTACACTGCAGTATGGTGGTACACTGTTGTACAGTCTCTGTGTACATCAGAACCATACCAGCCTGTCCCTGCATTGATGGTATGGATGACAGGGATGGGGCACAAGTATCATCATATGCACACGGCATGGTGTTGGTTTGCCAGAGGCTGAGGGTGGGCCATACATTTGACACCATGTGTGTGGGTGAGGGGTGTACTCTGGGGAGCTGGCCAAGGTTATGTGGTGTATGTAGGTATGGGGTTGCCCTAGGTCTGTTTGCATAGTGTGTGGGTATGTATGCACACAGTTCTGCCATGTGACTGCTCTACACAGCTGCTTATGGACAGCTGCAGACCATAACTGGCAGGGTGTGCAGGTCATTGCCTCCGGCCACGGACATGTGGATTGTGCCTGACAGGGGTTCCGCAAGCACGTCCAGAAACAGGCCTCGATGTGCTACTCTCACCTACTGATGACATTTGTCCTCTGGTACCAGGTCTCTCCTGGGACTGGCCAGGACAATTCCTCTGTTTATTTGCTAAGTTTTTCTGCATAGCCGCCTATTTTGAGCATTTTCTGGCTTGTTAAACTTGATTTCTGCATTAGTAACTGTATTTAGAGCACAACCTAGAGCTGTTTACTGAATTTCCTGTTTGCACTTATTTTTAAAATCATTTTTTTCTCAAAACTTGCATTTTATCTGTCTTTGGCCTAGCACTCTTGTGTGGGGTCATTTACTGCATTGTTATAACTTGTTGATACTTGTGAACCTCTGCTATCTCTGAAAAAAAAAAAAAAAAACAAAAAAATCTTGCTTTTTTCCCACTTTTCTGAGATTTAAAAAAGTTCAGTTACAGGCTTGCTGTTCTTGAACTGTTTGTAAGTTTCTGTGAGGCCATTTTTGCTTGGGCTAAAGGGAAGTCTCTCTGTTGATCAGTGGCAGTGAAAAACATTGAGCAGCCTGCCTGCCCCTGTGGGACTGGTTACTGACTTGAAACTGTAGTTTTATTGGCCATTTTGGGTCAATTCCAAAACTCCTTCATCTTCCTCTCTTAAAACCCTCTTTTGCGTGGTTTTGCGTGTTTTTGAGCATAGCGCAACAGCTAGCAGCACCGCCTAATTGGGTTTAAACTATTCCTGGCTCCACAAAGTCTGCTCTTCACTTTTTCCCTTAGAACTGCTCTATCTCTCAATTTAAACACCATATTCTCATTCTAAGGCCCTTCACTGGTCCAATTAAGTAATCCTACAAGTTAGCACTATTAAACCATAAGCACTTACTCTTATACTCTCTGATTACCCTGTCCTCTATTGGTCCATTTTAAATTCAGTTTCCTATTACTCTAGCATGTCCAAAGGTCAGTCAATGGTTTCCTCTCCAGTCTAGCTGGTGAATCTGGGAATTTTGAGGCAATGTTACAACTGTCTCATGTACACGGACAACCCTCTCCTCCTCCAAACAGGTTCAAATATATGTGAGAGATGCAACTATTTAGCCAAACTGGAGGCTGAGCTCTCATCTCAAAACTGGTGTAACCAGTCAGGAGGAGAAGGTAACCTCATACAACACAATTCCAGTATCACATAGTCCCACCACATCAGCGAACCAAACACATAAATACACAAAACATACTCGGAGGCTCTAAATAAAATCTACCTAAGCAACAGAGACCTCCAAAGCAGACATCCAAGCAAACGCTACCTCAAAACAAAACACACACAGCACATAACCCACAAAGTCAGTGTGCAAGCAGCCACAGCCCTTAAGGCTGAATAACACACCTGATACTCTTGTTATAGGTGACTCTATTGTCAGACACACTGACGTCCGCTCACCAGGCTGAATAAAGAGAAGGTCACGGTGAGCTGCCTGTCGGGTGCTAGGATCCGCGACATAACGCAAGCACTCAGGTCACTCCAAAGCAAATACAAATATGACTCAGTCATTGTACATGCTGGTGTGAATGACCTGAGACGTACCTCCTGGACTACATGAAAAGAGACATAGAGGGCTCTCTGATCATGTAGCCCAGGCTGGTATGACCCTGACCTTGAGCAGCATCTTACCCTCACCTAGAATGATGCCACAGTAAAAAGACAAAATGATCAATTTTAACAATTGGCTAAAATTTTGGTGTCATTCAAAGGGGATCCAGTGTCTGTCAGCCTGGGATGACATGCTCGACAAGCCACGTTGCTTCGCTAGGGACGGCTTGCACCTGTCACCACTGGGCTTTCAGATATTGGCAAAGGCTCTTGCCACCCCATAGTGCCTTTTTTAGGCAAGGCTCAAAAGTCAAACCCACCCCCATAGACAGCACAAGGAACAAGAAACTAAGGGTAATGCTGCTAAATGCCAGAAGCCTTAACCTCAAGATGCACTTTTCGAAGCTCTCCTCAGTATGGAGAACATCGATATCTGTGCAGTGACAGAAACCTGGTTCAAGGCTCCAGAGATCATCCCAGCACTACCAGGCTATACCTCATATCATGCTTTTCGGGCCCAAAACCCGGACCGAACCACAAAAGGAGGGGGAGTTTCCATATTTATCAAGGATATCCACACCTCCAGGTTAGTGGCATTGCACAAAGTTTCGGAGACCATCCATGTGCAACTAACAGTGGGCAAGACTGCTTTTCAGTTTATAGCATCCTACAGACCACCCTCTCAAAGTCCGGATTCGCACTCGGCTTTCCTGAAAACATTGGAGAACATGAAGATCTCTCCGAACACCATTATATTGGGCGACTTCAACTACCCAAACATTGACTGGGAGCACTACTCAAGCTCCAGCACCTTAGCCCAAAGGTTCCTGGAAATTATAAACTCAAATGCTATGGAACAACTAGTCACCACTCCCACAAGAGGGGACAACATACTAGACCTGATAATTACCAACATGGGGACTCTATGCTCCACACCAGAAGTATATCCCTCATTGGTAAGATCAGACCATAAATTAATTTCACTGGATGTCCACATCCCGACCCCACCCCCAGCCCAGAGAACCACAGGAAAAACTTCTCAAAAGCGAATTTCTCACTTCTCAAAACTGAAGTGGAATCCTTCAAGGCCCCAGGGCCAGTGGAAACTACTGCCCAAACTGCAGAATCCTATATAAATGCATTCTACGGACATCTCCAGGAATTCATGGATCATGCTATCCCAAACAAAACCAAGACCCAATCATCCAAAGGCAGGCGTCCAGTCTGGTGGACCCCTGCCATAAATAAACTGTACAACAGAAGGAGGAAGTTGCTACATGATAGAGTAAAATCCCTAATAGGGAAGGCATCTCTGATCAGTACTAGCAAAAAATTACGATCCCTCATGAAACCCCCCAAGGCCAGCTTTGAGAGAAAAATTGCACAGGACACCAAAGACAATCATAAGGCTTTTTTCAGTTATGTTAGAAACCTGGGATGCAACTCCCAGACTTGTTCTGAGTTGATTCTAAACAACAAAAAATACACTGAACCCACAGACATCGCCAATATCTTGGCAGACAGGTTCAGTGCAAACTCTCCCCCCTTCCCCCCAAAAGAGCAAGTATCTATCCCGGCAGAGGGCTGCCTCCCAAACATCTCAGATGCTCAGGTGAAGACTGCCCTCTCCAAAGCAAAAAACACTGCTTCCATGGGACCAGATGGCGTCCCAGGTTGCGTCCTATATGAACTCCAAGAGGAACTAATCCCTCAAATAAAACAGCTATACAATCTCAGCCTCACTACAGGATATGTGCCCACAGAATGGTGTATAGCAACAGTGGTCCCACTCCACAAAGGTGGAGCCTCTAAGGACCCTGGAAACTATCGCCCCATAAGCCTGACTAGCTTAGTCTGCAAGGCTATGGAGAGGATCATCATGGAGCTCATAAACAAAGACATTGGGGACCTACAGACACTATATCCTACCCAGTTCGGCTTTGTCAAGGGCAGATCCTGCCTTTTGAACCTGGTTGACTTCTTTGAAACAGTCACCAAAGCCATAGATGAAGGGAAGGTAGTCCACACAGCCTATCTGGACCTTGCAAAGGCATTTGATACAATACCCCACTCGGGCATCATAGATAAGCTATCCAGCTTAAATATAAACCCCTATGTCACAAGATGGGTCGCAAACTGGCTCAAAGACAGAACCCACAGAGTGAGAGTTGCTGGAGCCATGTCAGACTCAAAACCAGTCACAAGTGGCATCCCACAGGGTTCTGTCCTGGGACCACTCTTGTTCGGTGTATACTTTTCCGAGGTACAGGCAAACGTGTAAGGACTATGGCTCACCAAGTTAGCAGACGACTGCAAACTGGGCGCCATAATCAACTCTCCAGCTGACACAAACATTCTTCAAAAAGGTCTCAGAGAGACAGATAACTGGTGCCAGCACCATGGTTTAAAGCTAAATGCCAAAAAATGTATAGTCATACCCTTTGGCAAAAACAATGTGCCCACAAATTACCACATAGGCAGAAACCCATTAAGTACAGAGAAAGTTTTAGGGACCTGGGGACCCAAGTTGATAGCAATCTCTCCTTTGAAAACCACATTGCCAAAGTGGTTAGAAAGACCTTCTACATAGCCCACCTCATCAAGAAGGGTTTCACATCTAGATCAAGAGAGGTAATTGTGCCCCTTTATTCATCCCTCATCAGGCCCATCGTAGAATACAATGCCCCTTTTGGGATGTACCTTACCCGACACCTGCAGCAATTAGAAAGACCCCAAAAGTATCTCACCAAGAGGATCAAGGGTCTCAAACAGATGCCATATGCTGCTCGGTTAAAAAAACTCCGGCTCTACTCAGTTGCATACCGCCTACTTAGAGGCGATCTATGCCTGACATACAAAGCTATGTCAAATCCAGAATTAATGGACATGCTCCACCTCAGTAAATCTAAATCCCTTAGAGCCACACGCTCGAGGGACTTGAACCTCAGCACAGAAATAAATAGAACTTGCTGGAGGGACAGGTTCATAACCCAGAGGCTCCCTTCGCTCTGGAATAGAATTCCAGTTCATGTGAGACAGAGCACGTCACTGAATCTCTTCAAGAAGAATCTCGATAAGTGGATGGGGGATCGTAGGGTTGTCCCAGGGATTACACCCGTGTCACTATTAGACAGAGGCACAGTATACTCAAATCAAGGGGTGGCGTAAGCCATACAGAATTGGGCTAGGCTTATAATTGCCCCAGGGCAGATAGCCTAGTATGAACCTATGAACCTATGCATGTGGCCTGCTGTGGTGTGGTGTGAACAGTACACCCCTCACACTGCCAGGGCTGCTACTGCTACTATGGGTGTCCTGGCACATCCATGTTGACTACCAGCTGTTGGCGTCGCTGACCTACATTCACAAGGACATCCCCGCACTCCCACCATATGTTCAAGCATGGACAGACCATGGCTGATGAAGACCATCATCTCACCAGACCGTATATCCATGAACTCAGTTAATCCACGTCTGGCACCATCCAGTTTATGGGTGTTGTCATTTAAAGATGTGAAACCAGCCCTCTGCAGCCTCAGGCCCTGTCTATGGTAATGTTCTACATGTTCCTGCACCACCATGACAGCCTGAAACATGCTATTGCTGGTAGCAGCTATGTCGCCTCTGCCAGGGGCATGATGTCCAGCAGTCCCATCTTGAGCACCCTGTGACATCTGCCTATTTGGTGGCCTGTCAGACATCTGGCTATGCCTGCTGTGACTGGACACAGTAGGCATGGTCACCACACTTTCCTGTGCACTGCCACTGAATGCCAGCTGTCCCTCTGCTATGGCCACTGGTGATGGGGTGCGTATAGGCACTAAAACTGTGTTGCAGGGATGCAGTGGCTAAAAGGGGGATGTCAAATGGTGCAGTTATGGCCCCTGACAACCCCACCTGTGCCTCAGCATTATTTTCATCATCATCATCATCGTTTTCTGTAAGGACACCTACATCAGGTTGCATGCAGGAAGGACCTTGACTCACTTCACCACTTGTGGGGAAAACAATAAATGCACTTTAAAACCTGTACAGCATTGCCTAACAGTACACACACATGCACACACACACACACACACACACACACACACACACACACACACACACACACACACACACACACACACACACACACACACACACCTCCATAATACCTATGTGTCCATGGCTTTACAGACAGTCCCAAGTATATTTCCATGTGTTAACCCATCCTGTATCACACTTGTTAACATACACACATTGATACCACTCATTAACATCACAGTCCTCTAAATGTCCACACAAGTGGCCACAACACAAGGCTTGTTGCTACATTACCTGGCTGACCTATGTGTAGTGGCTTTACATAGCCTCACTGCTGCCATTTGGTATGCACCCGCTGTATACCTGGCAATACTGTGCATGGCCCCTATATATGTGAGCTACTATTTTGTATCCATAATACCTCCCACTGGTGTGTCATGTGTATGCAATGCTCAGTACATGCCAGATATGCTGCTCAGTCAGCACATCATGTGACAACTGTAATATTTGGATACACTCCCTGGTGTTGACTAGTTCTGCCCCAATGCATCTGTAGAGCTGCATACATGGGTTGTAGGTGACCTCTCTTCTGACTGCGATATTAAGTGTGTACCTGGAGTCTATCTTCCCTCTGGATGCATGTTCCATGCTACAGACCATATTATACTATTTGCTGTCCTGTGATTACATCACGACAGGTAATGTGGCAGTCCATGTCCATGTACTGCATGGTCCCAAAGGGAGGTACAGCCATATGAACACCCCGCAATCACACATGTGCATACTTGGCTACACACACAAACACACACATGCACACATGCATTCTACATGCATCTACCTCCCTCCACTTCACGAGAGTGACCATGTAGGCAAGCTAACTAACCACCAGGATGCACACACACATACAGGTGAGGTTGCACAATAATAGTACACACAGTCCTCCTATTACACTTCTGCCAACATGCAGAACATATGGTACAGAACAACATGTAGTTCAGCTATAGTCAATCCATGCTAGCAACAGTATACATGTGTGTGATGCATGTGCTGTGTTACTAGGTGATGCTCCTTCCCCTAGATACCACTGCACCCATGTACACAGTATTACTGTGCATCTGTTCTGCACCCTGCCATGTACTGTGTACCAAAACTCACAGGTGTACAACCCATTGTGGAATGTGTAGTACTGTGTCAGTTATGTCAGCTTTACTTCTCACAGCTCCTATGTTTTTCAGGAACACATACCTTTGATGATATGTGGACAGCTGTCATTGGTGAATGCCTGATGCCTGATTTACAGCTGTCAACATCAACAAACCATATATGACCCTGCAATACTCTTACACTGACAACCATCAGAGCATACCATGGCTATGGGGGATGTACACATGTTTATTGGTTTTACACACACATCCTTGATCTGCCATGGGACCACATCACTGCATATCTTAGCAGTACACAAGCCCAGTATGTGACATATGTCCTGTACTTTCACATGCAGTGTCTACAGGATGTGTTAGATGTGCAGCTGTTGACCACAATTCATACACACCATGTGGGCATACATGTGCACACCCTTATCATGACGGTTTATCACACCTCATGTTGTATGTACTACAGCAGTCACTGCTTTTGGCAGGGGTATACCAGCAAGGACCATCTTCATTTGCCAGAGCATGTTCAGTCTGCCCTACACATGTCCCCCTATTATGCATGATTGCAAAGTCAACCCATGTGGACATCCCATGGTGTTCACGCACTGCCGTCACTATTGCTGTGTGGGTAGGGTTACGGCTGTCACAGGTTGTGAACCTGACTATGTGCAGATAGAGCCATTCTTACCATCCTTAGGATCCCTGCTGCAGTGCACTGTTGTGTCATTCTGAGACCCCCCCGTCCTTCAGCTTTTATGCAGATGCATGATAAGTAAGCCCTACACAAGTGTGTCATTTTTCAGTGTCCCATACACTGAACACCATATGTTGCAGCCTAGACCCAGCTGATAATGTGGACTACTGTAATGCCTTATGCCATAGTGTATCTCTGCAGCAGTTGCCATTGTTTTACAGGTATATACACTGGTGTTGCACTGTATATGGGTGTTGTTCAGAGCATGTCACTGCTGTAGGCCATGTCTGCCACCAGAATGTTAATCCCTGGAGACACATTCCGCAATGACAGGGTGTTAGTTATCATGCAGGTGTCTGATATATCCTTCCAATTATCCTTCATGGTCACCCCTGTGAGACCGTGAATTTCACAGCAACAATACCTGCACATGTACAGCATGCGTTCAGGGTAGGTATGTTAGATGTCTGCATGGAATATACCATCACCATTACATGCCCGGTTTGTTGGCAAGCATCTACATAAGACATACTCACCAGCTACAGGCTGCTGCCTTGTTGTTTTCCCAGAGGGACCTACATAAGAGGGTGACAGATGCAATATCAGTGGCCACACCTGTAGCACTGCTACAGGCTTGGTGCAGTACTACCATACATCAGTGGTACATTCCCATGATACTACCACATATGGACATCTGCTTATCACCACAGTGCAGCAACACAATGTATATATATATATATATATATATATATATATATATATATATATATATATATAGAACATGTCAGATATGCATGATCTACCTGTATGAATGCAGATGTTTACACAGCAGTGGTCTACTGATGTGCCCTGTGTCCTTATCTCCATGCTCCTCATCCAGTGTGTGGGTGACACCCATCTCCACGAAGGGGTCCTTTGGTTGTTGGTGGTCTGGATGGGCAGGTGCCACGAGGCTGGCCAGAAGCTCCTTCAAACGTGTCATGGGATAGATGGCATGCGCCCCCTGTGGCAAGGTGATCCCCCTGGACTGCAGCAGCATGCCAATGGGCATTGCGAAGCAGGTCAGTACAATGATGCCAGACCTGCTCATAACTGCAGTTCTGCAGTCCAACATCATTAACCCTGTGGACTAGGTCATTCCACAGGGCAGTGCTGTGTGCTATCAACACGTCATTCTCAGCATTGGAATAGGTGGGCAACCATGCATGTGCCATCTTGGCTGAAAGACATAAAGATGCAAACAGGTCTGAGCAACTCATATGGCAAGGTTACCACAGTTCATAATTCACATCTCTGTCATCCCCCACCATATCAGCTTCAACAGACTGCACAAAGACCTCATTAGGTATGGCTACATCTTAACTACCATTTGGACAGATATTGTATTGTACCACACCTTCTGCTATATGATTGTAGCCATATTCCCTATGAGGACACTATCATTGCTGGCCTGTTACCGACTATTCACCTGCATGCCATTGTCACGGACATTATGGTTACATATATGCCATTGGTATGGATGCTCTGAGATTGCTGCACATCTGACAGTCTGTGTTATTGAGGATATCTATGCATGCTGTTTACATGTACCAAGATTGTGTAGACTATTACTACCAACAAATGTTCTATAATAGTGTCACAATAACATGTATATGTTCTATTGGCCAGCAGATCCACCTCTGCACACCCATCTGCCCATGATACCTGGCCACATCACATGTGTGTCCCAACCTGGAGTCTCCTCATGTATTTTTACAGCAATACCATCAGGTGAAACCACCCAGGGGATGTCACCCCCCCCCCCTCAGGGCACACACAGACATGTTCCTGTCCCCTGAGCTCAGGTCCAGGGTCTGTTCCATACTGGGCTCCATAGACACATGAGGGATGTGCTACATCAGTTTGAGGCACCCAGAACACATTCACAGGACCAACATGCTCCTCCTGCTCAGCCTCCAGACCAAGCACCTTCAAGACGTGGACTGCTGTTGTGAGTAGCAGTGAATGGGAGGCTTGTTCCCATTGTGACCATATTGGGGACCATGGGGTGTCCACATCACAGACCGCACACACCATCCATGGTTTTTACCCACCACGTGTTACATACCACCACTGTAGACTGTCCTATATATCTACCAATCCTGACCACCTCCACATGTGTACCTGCCATTCTTCCCCATATTCCCATTGCATACTTCATAGATGGGGGCAATGTGGTGTCAACAAGAGGCTAACATGTGACATACCCATCTATGGTGCACACACTGCCAGCTGTAGATATCTGTGTCTATTGCTATGTGTGCTGCTGCCTCACACATAGCACACATCACTGTGGTAGTGATATAAGAGACATGTCTTTACATACATATATTTTGTGTGTGTGTTTGTATATATGTAGACATGTGCATATAGGTATATATCTATATATGTGTAGATATATGTGATGTATATATGTGCACATATATATATGTCTACACACGGGTGTATGCATATTTCTGGACATACATGCTGATATACATATATATCTTTATATATTATATATGTGACATATGTACTCATATGCATACCTATATGTGGGGTACATTCAGACATCAGCTCCACAATCTCACAACACCTTCCTGCACAACTGCCCTGTTCTGCCTTGCTGCAACACAGACAGGTGACACATATGGCCATGGCCTGACATTAGAGGGGTATATGGAGGACCCGATTGCAGGTAACTGTATTACACATCTATGGCATTCTGGCATGCTACATTACAGATTCACCTGAGTATCCTTCCAGTGGTGGGCCGTGGCTCCCACATGTCCATCATAATGCCATTATTTCCACCACCAGCTATTGGCCACATAATATACATACTTCCCATTACACAACACATGCTATGATGGCTTACGTCTTGTCTGTCATTGCTGACCTGCACATTTAATGGCTATGGCCCACTACCCACAGGGACATACACTATTGTCCATAGCAGTTGTTCAGTTGATCATCATCACAACACTTGATGGCACATAAATCTCATTCCACATCATCTATCCCATTATGATGGACCAGGTACTGCATTCTATTACATGTATAGATACTTCACATACCTGTTGTGGGAATGATGTTTTTTTGAATGGCAGCTGGCTAAATGCTTGTGACTTCAGCTGTTATTTTTGAGAGCTTTGTTCTCTCTTGTTCTCTCTCTCTCGTTCTCACTCTCTCTTGTTCTCTCTCTCTCTCATTCTCTCTCTCTCTCTCTGAATGGATTGAGCTGCTTTGAATAGATTGCAGTCTGGCTTTAGTAGGTGATCCACATGATCAGGTGATGCCCTCTGCACCAGTCAGTGTTTTCCACTTGCTAACTGCATACAGCTTGGTGTGTAGTACTTCCAATTACCAATGTCATGGCAACCACCTACAAAAAATCCCTACATCATGTGGGTGTGGTCCCTTTACCTTTCCTGTGTGATGGACATCCTTCCTGTGTGTGGGCATCAGTGTTACAGATAGCATGTAGCAATAACTCTTACAGGAGAACCAGCACACTCAGGCCAGCTACATATTTGTAGGAGATTCCAGAACTACAGACAGAGTGTGAGTAGCATTGTTTTATGCTTTGTATAGAACTGGTGTTACAGTGTGTGTGTGTGTGTGTACATACTAGTTTACCTTGGAATGCAGTCTGCCTGCATAGTTCTCAACTGTGGGCCTATCCTCTTGGTGGCCAGAGGTGTGCCTATCATGTTTTGTCTGTCCACCACACAGGTCTTGTGTCATATATCTCACTGTTAGTATGTGTGTTGAGTACTATCAGTATATGACTACATCCATTTATGTTTCTAACCTCAGTTCTCTGACTAAGGGTATATTGCAGACTATCCTGTAACACCAGGGACTTGCTTAATGTATGGCAACAGTTTTCCACATATGGGCCTGTGTTCCAGGCTCTGTCCTCCACCTACATACCAAGCTTTGCACATATGACATGCTGTCAGGGGTTGTTCTGTAGTGGGCTGTAAGCATATCCCACTGCCATTGCTGCTATCAGTCCACTGCTGTTGTATCCCCCACACATATGGTGGGGCTGGGGCCATATATGTGTGGTCTTCACCTACACAATACATGTGTTCCCTTATGCAATCTAGAGGCCAGTGTATGTAACAGTGGTATATGGCCTTGTATTACTGAGTCTGGGTGGGGGGGAGTGCACCATAAATTACCTAAGCTGTTACAAAATGTGGGGGTATCAGGGGTGAGCTGCCTTAAGGTAACTGGATGTACAGTACCATATACTTCACATATATTTACATTACTTACATAAATTGGGTTAATGCAGGCCTACTGCCTCCTGCCATACAGACTGTTCTGTTTGTCAGTGTGCTTGCGATGGTGTCAGTTATGCCTTGTTATATAACAGTTACATCCCATTTGGTCAACTGAAGTCTTTACCACCTAGGGATTTTGTACAGAGTGTAGATAGAGGCTGCTGGACTATACACCTGCATTATTTACTGTTGATTGTTTGGTATCCTGTGGCCCAGTCTGTCTTTACTATTGTACAATTTGAAGGGCTTTGTCCGGACAGCAACAGTTGTGAACCTTTCCAGACTAATGTATTAGTATAAATGTTTCACAGTTGAATTACTCTGTTTATATGGATGTCAGTGTCTGAACAGCTATATGACACGGCATATAGAGCTGTAATGGTACACAAATAAAGGTTTTCCATTTCTGCAAAACTGTGTGTGGTGTTTTTTCCTATGACCTCTCTGTGGGTATATGTTACAGGCAATGATTGTCATTTGCATGGGTGACCCATACAGTGTCCAGTTGTTAAGCTGTTAACTGTAGGCATAGTGGCTGTTTCATATTGTGTGCACATTCTATATATGTATCTTACTGTACATATCTCTGCATGTGTATGTTTAGTCAAATGTATACATATATATATATATATATATATATATATATATATATATATATATATATATATATATATATATATGTATATCTGTATCTGCATATATGTGTCTGTTTATATGTATCCTGTGGATGTTGATAGTGTCAGGTCCTGGTTATGGGATCTGCAACACTTAGTAATGTATTGCAGGGTGGACGTGTTTGGCTGTGGTAGGGGTGTGTGCCTATTCGTACAAGACGTATATTGTTTGGGGCCTCTCAACCCTATTAATGGTGCATGTGGACATATATGTTTTAGTTAATCTACCATTGCTATCTACAGATTTATGGCCGTATATACCTATATTGACATATATATCTGCTTACATATATATAACTATGTCCGTATATACCTACATAGATATATATCTGCGTCCATATATGTAACATGCTGTGTATATGTAGACATATAGGTGTAGACATATATATGTGTCGATGTAGGGATTTGCATGTATATATGTTCATATATATATATATATATATATATATATATATATATATATATATATGTATATATTTCTAAATACACACATATATATATATATATATATATATATATATATATATATACATATATAGATATTTTGTATCTGTTTAAATATTAATATATTTACAAAGACACATACATGTAAATGTCGGAATTCATTCTCTGTACTGTTGCATGACTGGGCTGGATAATATGTTTCTGAAAACATCAGCTTTATGTATATGTGGCAAGGCTTCGTGGTAAATCACTTTGTCTATGGTGTGCAGGGTAAGGGGTTCGAGCCTTGCAGAGGCTGTTTATTTTGCTGCTGGGCAAAATATGAGCCATTGGGTGCAGCATGATTAAAGCACTTTAAAGCAGTTGTAAGAGGGTTTTTGCGGGTTTGCGTGGAGGTAAGCACTGCTAACTTCTGGTTACAGTGTCTTATATACAGTTAGCTTCTATCGCTTAACCTGTGTTGGCATTGCTTACCCCAGTGCAAACAGGCTTAAATCCACTTACTGCTGCTTAAAAGTGCTTACTGCTGCTTACCCCCGTGCTAATTTCCTTAAAAGAAAAGAAAAAGGGGTTGATAGGAAAGTGGTGAAAAATGGGGCACAAAGAGAGAAAATCAGTAAGGAAAACAGCCAGGGATGTGCAGGAAGGGTGTAGGGAATGTCCATAGCTGCCCATTTCTTCTACAGCAACAGCAATGTGTATACACTGCATTTGGAGGTAGATTTGGACACTCAAACCCCTGGGAGAGGGGTGAAGACAACAATAATAAGTTGTAATGCCAATTAGACTGGATTACATATGTCCAGTGGACATGTGTGCAAAATGGACAGCTATGTATGGGGCGAGATTTTTTTTGTGGGAACAGATTGCCCCTTTTTTTTTTCAGGTGAGAG
This sequence comes from Protopterus annectens, assembly GCF_019279795.1. Classification (NCBI taxonomy): domain Eukaryota; kingdom Metazoa; phylum Chordata; order Ceratodontiformes; family Protopteridae; genus Protopterus; species Protopterus annectens. The sequence goes on from NC_056728.1 coordinate 1,186,748,861, forward strand.
TGGGATGTTGGGGAGGGGTAGTAGGTATATTTGGAGAGGTAAATTGGGTAGGTTAACAGACAAGACAAACAAGACGCATACAGGGGTGGTACATGACCCATGTGGAGGGTAAACACCTTTATGGGAAGGGGTGTTGGGATATTGGAAGCCCACAAGCCCTCTAGTGGAACAGTGGGACTGAGGTCCCCACACATGGGCAGTCACCACTGCACCTTCACAGCCCCAAAGGTGGCTGTGCTGGGGGCTGATTCGCAGAGCCAGGCTGATGTTCTAATCACAACATGCAGCCCTCGAGCTGGCGTAGAACATCACCAAACTGCGTATTGATCGCTCCATGCACCATGACTCCGACCTGGTGACTGGTGACAGGTGCCTGTCCACACCCACTCCCGGGGGGGGTGAGCCTCATCCCCTGAGGCGGTTCCACCCAAAGGTGGTGCAGGACCAACGGACAGGGAGGTCCCAGGATGGACCCCACATATGCTGGTGCCAGGTGCCACGGCCAGCTGAGGTGGGACAGGTGGGTCCGCTGGGACCGACCTTCCCAAGCGTGCTATAGCGTTTAGATTACATCATCATTTCTGGGTTAGTAATAGTCAATACCTTCCAGGGTTAGGTATAACAGCATGCATACATATTTCCATTAACCCAGACACGAGATATGGAACAGTTCCATAGCAAACAGAACACATGCATATATGGGACCACAGTGGTAATAAGAACATCATGCTGGTACATTAATGGCACCATGCCACCAATGTTGGAATTATTCAATATAGCACATGCATGGGAACCATGAAAATATTTATCAAACAAATGGACATTATCAGAGTCATTACACACCAGCTGCGGTGGGTATATTGATTATTGTTGGAGATATGGTGGGGGGAGATAAAGATGTCAATTAACAACTAGTACATTCCTGTAGCCCACATTACTTTCCTAGTCAGTGCTGTTATCTGTGCCTTGCAAGTCTTACTACACTACTCTATAGCCTTAGTTTGGTCAGTGATATGGCTGTCATCATCATTATACATGAACCAGATTTATCTGCAGTATACACCTCTTACCTGATATACCTGTGGTGGGAATGTTTGTTAACACTAACTGTTTCTACACATACTCCCGGATTCAGGATTGTTGGTTTGCACATAGCTATCCAACACTTTCTGCACAGACTCTGGCCATGTGCTGACCACATGCTGGTGTGCCAGGACATATCTAGAACATTGCCCTCTTCCACCTTTTGTGATCTGACACACACATATACATGCTTTCCTACACAGTTATATTATGTAGCACAGTGTGGGTGACAGTGACCAATGATACTTTATTATTCAGAGAAACTGCAACACTCACATTTCCCTACAATACCAGAGTGAACAGTACCAGTATAGGTTATAATGGTCTGTATTTCTCAGCACAGTGTTTGTATCCAACATACCTGTGGGAGCAATGTTTGTTAGCAATACCTGACTGTTGCCACACAAAGTTCCGGATTACACATTAGTATTATGCACATACATCTCAAGCTGTTACTGTACACACTCTGACCACAGCTTGAGAAGTTGGGCTGTAAATGGGACATACGTGGCTTTAGTCACATAAGGTATTGGGGAGTTGCTTGTGTGCCAGCTTTGTTCTCATAGCTGTGTGTCAATCAGTTGTATTTCCTGTTAGCTGCCTAAATGTCTGGGATCATCCTACTGATTTCCCAGGGGACAGGTTAATAGGCAACAGATATGGGCTACTTTAATTGTCATTCTGGACATATCTGTACAGTTGTGGGGTATGATTCTGTATGCAGACTACTGCCACTGGCAGGATTCGAACCGTGGCTGTGTGTGCTAAAAAGACAACAGTTCACATCTCAGTTGCATGTGCTATTCCATTTTTGTTGTCTGATTTTCCCTGTTTACTGTCTATGTGTCTTTCAGCTGTACTAAATGGCCTCTGGGGATTACACCTGTCATATACAGGCATTCCTACACATTCAATTTATGGTGCACGGTGTGGGTAACAGTGCTTAATAATACAGTACTATTACATGATTGCATATCTACATTACTGTATGATACCAGGATATACACATGCAGTCCAGCAGTTAAACCTGTTTTGTCAGGCTATTACACTTTTATTGACTTACAAACAATATGAAACTCTTCCTGCCATATTCTCTAGTGTATGCAGTACTTGCCTTGAACAATACAGGTTTTATACAAGCAATTAATTTACTACTACTTTTATTTTTATTTCCTATGATTGTAAATGCATGAGTATTACTGACCTGCCTCACATCACAACCTCGCCAGGCAACTGATGTGGGCCTCCTGGTTCACGGCCCACTCCATTGCAGCTGTGGGGACATAAGAGGAATATTTAGCCATACCTATCCATGATATACCTGAGCTGGCAATTATTACACACATACTGGGGTGATACTTTCACATGGCTGGAACATCCCCTAATGCTCAAGCCTCTTGCAGCCACACCTCCAAGATGTCCCCCTTATGCCACTTCAGGTCAGCATAGTGATGCCTGACTTGCTCACCAGTTTGGGGTATGCCAGTGGCACTGGTGAGGTCACGGGCAAGACGGTCCCAGGCCTCCGCCTTATATTGGGAGCCCTGGTACTGGCCCGGCAGCAGTGTCTGAGCATGGTCTTTAACTAGGAGTCCTGCACTGACCTTGGACTCTTGGATGCACTAGCGCTGCGTCCAGAAGTGCACACCTTCTCCCCTTACCACCATAGTGCCTGCAAGGTGAAGCTACAACCAGTTATGAGATGTATTCCCAACTCTTGGGTTTAAGTAAGGCCAATTTCCCACACTTTTCTGGGATTGGTTGGTTTTGAAAAGGCTAGGCTATGGGCAATCCTGCTTACCTAGGGTTGGCATTGTTTAAAGGGGTATACCACTGGGCACAATGAGTTAGCTGGTCTACACATTGCTCACACCTCCTAAGCTGACCTGTTCAATGCTTAGCATTGATTACATTGCACTTTGCATTATAATGCCTTTTTGGCATTGAGTTATTAATCATTACACCTTATATTTATGCCTGGTATCCATGATTAATGTGTACGTACACTCTGTGGGGTCCTTGTGTTTTACTGGGGACTTCAACACTCTATTACAATTGCACCTCACTTCTGGGCTGACTGCTGTACTCCAGTTCAAATATTTATGTTATGTAGTGGTTTATGGAACATATGACTGTATACTGATTCCTTTCACAGGTTCAGTTAGGTTATACTATGGTGAGGACTTGTTTGCTGCTACTTCATTCTTCCGTATTTATGTGATGTCTTGGTGGTTACCTACTGTGACTATGGTGTATAGGGTCTTGGGTTCGAGACCTGCATGGCTGCTTATTTTGTTGATAGGCAGAAAAAGGGCCATTGGCTACACAGTGATTAAGGCACTTTTGAGCAGTTGTAAGCAGGTTTGTGTGATGGAAAGCACTGTTAACCTGCTGTTACATCTGCTTACAGAGAGTTAGCTTCAGAATTGCTTAGCCAGTTTAGGCATTGCTTACTGCCATGCAAACGGGCTTAAGGCCACTTACTAGTGCTTAAATATGCTTAATACTGCTTATTTGTGCTTAAACCTGCTTACTAGTGCCTTATTCATTATGACACTGACACCTCACGTGCATTTACTGCAGTACTCGACTTCATAAATATATGTTATTTAGTGGGTTATGCAACAAAAATATTGGCCATAACGTGCTTTGCCGTGTAAAATGGAATGTGCTGCAGTGGGACTTGAAACGGGACTGTCTGCTCATGAGGCAAATGCTCTGCCCACTACACTGCTGCTATGCTCCTTCATTTGTGTATATCTTACTAGTTATGCTCTTCAGCCATTTAAGCTGCATTAACCGTTGCTAAACAATGGGCACACTCGCGCAGCTACGGTTAGCTTTAATCGAATTTAAAAAAAAAAATGAAAGGGTTTCTTCATTTTATTGATATATGCTGTTGCTATTGTACTCAAGGGGGACTGTTGGTGGGGATATGCGGTCACCTGTGAATGGTCTCACTCATTGCATACCCCTTTCTGCTGTTCTACATTGCGGGGCCGTGCTTATTCTGAGAGCTCTGCTCTCAGACACACCCCCTGCACTCTTAACACACTCCATGTAAGACTAGGAGCTCGGGCAGTGCACCTCATTAATATGCATGGCACGCTGCCATCCTGCTCCTAAGTGATTGCTTACATGCAGGACTAAGCTAGTCCTGTACAGAAGATTAGTAAATCCAGGGGTTACTTTTTGAAAATCTCAAATTCAACATTCTACACTTTCAAGAAATTCAGTTTTCATGATTTTCATCTCGCTAATTTCAGCTTCGACATTTTGGTGTTTCGTGTTTACAAACTACAGCTATATACATATATATATATATATATAAATAAATAAATAAAAATAAATAAAAATATAAATGTTGCTGTATACCATAAGGAGAGACTGGAATTCTGGATGCAGTTTCTTACGGAGAATAACAATAGCCATACAGAATATTATATTCATAAAGTAGCAGAAAGTATTCTAAGATCTAAGCCAACACGGGAATGGAGAAAGGAGGTTCTGTCAGTAAGAATGACTGCAATTAGGGGTGCAGAGAATAGGCAAGAGGGGGCTGGAATTTACTGGAGAAAACTAGCAAAGGAACCAAGGTTTTAGGAGCAAATAATGAGAGGGAAAGTTATTGGAGTGGGAAAAAGGCCAAGAATCCATTTGGGCTGCAGGGTAGAGATTGTCTTCCCTATCAAGTATTGAGATCAGAGTGTAGACAGAGAGAAAGAGTTATTGGATCTTAAGTGAAAGATCAGCACTGGTACGGGTTTTAGTAGAATCTAGAATATAAGCTACTTTAAACAAAAGGATAATCAGTAGGGCCTATAAAATATTGCACAATAACTACAGGAATCAATCATAGGAAGTTAAGAAGGATCGGGAAGAGAGACAATAGGAAATTCCTAAAGAAACAATGGGAGAATATATGTATGACTCCCAAATATGCAACAGTTTCTAATAGATTTAGGATCTTTGCTTGGAAGTGTTTGCATAGGTATTTTTTACCTCAAGCAAACTTTTTCCCCAGGTAGCTTGCAAATGTTAGAAGTGCCATGGGGAAGAAACAGGTAATTTGGAACATATTTTTGGGAGGGTAAAGAGTTGGCAGGCATTACAAATTCCTTGTAGTCTACTTGTCTACTCTGTCAGAAATACTAGATGAGCAAATTGATGTAACTAACAAAATAATTTGTATTGTTTTTTTTTTTTTTTTGTTTTCGTTTTTTTTGAGCTGTGATACAAAGTTTAATTCTGGAGGCTGCCAAAACAGCAATTACCAGAAAATAGAAATCAAAGTCTAAACCAACCATTCTAGAAGTAGGGAATATAGCAAAAGAGATAAAATAACTAGAAATGGGATCTTTAGATAAGGGTAGGAGCAAATTGTACAGAAAAAAATGGAAATTGTGGGAACAATACATGCAGAATAATGTTTTGAAGGAGGAATAACATTTAAGGAAAGGCAGTAATTGAATGATCTATCTAATTTTTCACTGCCAGTGACTGTGTAGAAGATAGTATGTGATGTATACATTTTGCAACTGAAAATATGTCAAAATGATCAGCATGTCAGCATGTTTTTGTTTTCATTAATATAAAAATGTGATTGGTATGTTGCAAGCTATAATTCAATACAGATATTTAAAAAAATGTTTGTGTACACCGAACAATGCCTCATAATGCTGCATGCCCCATGGCTGATGTGAAATTATTGTTATTAATGATTGAAAGTGTTCTTACTTCTTACTGATTAATGTTGCAGCAATAACATGTGCATCATAGTGTTGCCTGATGTGTGACATTTCAGACATGTGTTTTGAAACTTATTTGTGGGATATTTCAGGCTGGTCAATCCTTGACATGTTTGTCATTACTCATGATGCTGTATACGGCATGGTGTGTTGTATGACACTGCTACATGTCACTAAGCTATGCGTGATGCATCAGTGATATTGTGTGAACCTTGCAGTTAGGATATGCGTGTGCTGAAACATTCCCATACACTGTACGGGTCTAGATGTTTTGTGATTCTGGCCATTTTCCATCTACCTTCACATTGCTAGTTATCTGGATAATGATGACCTGCCTGTACAATGACAACCTCAGTTTTACATACCTAATAAGTGTCACATACATATGCCAGTGTTGTATTCTTTGGTGATCAACATTGCAGAGAGTATTCATGTGTTGATGTTTCCTCTGTAGACATCCAGATGTATTCCTTGTTATGTTATGTGTATGAGGCATTACAGGTGAATCAAATGCTTATGTTATGTATGAAGCTCAATCTGGAAAACTAATGTTTTCTTTCCCTTAGTCATGCTCTGTGCTGCTGTACTGGGACAATATTAGCATCACAGCCACTTTTATTAAGCATCTGTTGGGTTGTTTGTTTCTGATAACTTATTGCAGTTAAACGCTTTCTCTAGAGGCTCCTTTACCTGTTTAAAACTTTCATTTAAAGGCTCATTGCTGCTTTTCTGTTGTGAGAAACATTTCTGCAGTTTGTTTCTAAGTAGTATGAATATTTGTAACATTACCTATATTCAGACTTGTATTTGGGCCTAGTGTTTTTGGAGGCTGTGTGTCTGAGCACATATTCAGGGACATCTTGGTTTAGCCAAAGCCATCAGGCATTTCAGTGAACGAGAATTGTTTAAGGTCATTGGCTGACTGAGGTCACCTGGACTACAGCTTAGACTACGCACCTCATTGGTTCTTTTGAGCTTTTTGTTTCTTAAAGGTTGTCTCAGGTTTCAACTTTCTGTTTCCTAAGAAGTTAAGTTGTGAGTGTTTCTGCAATTTCACACTGAGCTAATCGAAGGAAGGACACTGAGCAAACTCGGATCTATAATATATAACATTAAGTATCCTGTTGTTTTGCTTATTTTGTCAAGATATTTATAGCACTTTGTGGACTGTATATTTTTCTAGCTAGATTAACTGTGTGTGAGGTATTAACTGGCAATTGTCCACTTTTATTAAGCGTCTGTTGGGTTGTTTGTTTCTGATAACTTGTTGCAGTTAAACGCTTTCTCTAGAGGCTCCTATAGCTGTTTAAAACTTTCATTTAAAGGCTCACTGTGGCTTTTCTGCTCTGAGAAACATTTCTGCAGTTTGTTTCTAAGTAGTGTAGATATTTGTAGCATTATCCATATTCAGGCTTGTATTTGGGCCTAGTGTTTGTGGAGGCTGTGTGTCTGAGCACATATTCAGGGACATCTTGGTTTAGTCAAAGCCATCAGGCATTTCAGTGAGAGAGACTTGTTTGAGGTCATTGGTTGACTGAGGTCACCTGGACTACAGCTTAGACTAAGCACCTCATTGGTCCTTTTGAGCTTTTTGTTTCTTAAAAGTTGTCTCAGGTTTCAACTTTCTGTTACCTAAGAAGTTAAGTTGTGGGTGTTTCTGCCATTTCACACTGAGCTAATTGAAGGAAGGACACAGAGCAAACTCGGATCTATAATATATAACATTAAGTATCCTGTTTTTTTGCTTATTTTTTCAAGATATTTATAGCACTTTGTGTACTGTATATTTTTCTAGCTAGTTTAACTGTGTGTGAGGTATTAACTGGCAATTGTCCACTTTTATTAAGCATCTGTTGGGTTGTTTGTTTCTGATAACTTGTTGCAGTTACACGCTTTCTCTAGAGGCTCCTTTAGCTGTTTAAAACTTTCATTTAAAGGCTCGCTGCTGTTTTTCTGCTGTGAGAAACATTTCTGCAGTTTGTTTCCCACCCTACCTCCCTATTGCTATGGTGTTCTTATAGTTTGTGGCTTTGCAGTTGCCCGCCCCTACTGTAAATTTGATCTGGGACCCTCCTCCCAGTCTAGTGTCATTACCTCCTCCTACCCAATACAGGGACAACATTTGAGAAGGCCAATCAGCTTAGTTTCTGCTACTTCTTTCTCTCTTTCCACTAAAAAAAAAAAAAAAAAAAAAAAAAAAAAAAAAATTCTAAGCTTGTTTCCTGCCTTTCCTGTGGGTAGTCTAGTCTGGATATAGATTTGCTGTGTCCAGGACTATTTGTAGGATTCTAGGCCCCCAAGCTTTTCTGTGTTGGAGGGAAGCCTTCTAGCTTAATTTTGTTTCTTAGAACTAGCCATTTTTTTTGTTTCAGCACTCAAGTCTGTTTCTTTGAGCTCAGCACTTTTTCAGAACTTATTGTAAGCACTTAATAAGCTACAAATTACTACAGCACTCAACTTTCCTCACTGTCTAGATGAAAACAGTTTATAGTACTTACAAATAAGCACCTATCCAGGTATGTCTAAGGGTCAGCTCCCGGTGTTTTCTCCTGTCTACCTGATGAATTTGGGCATCTTGGGGCAATGCAGTAATTGCCTCATGTACACAGACAACACTCTCCTCCTACCACCCAACACTGCAACCTGTGAGAGATGCACTTATATTGCCAAACTGGAAGCAAAGCTCTCCTTACCCAACACTGGACTAGACAGTCAAGAGGAGAAGGTAAACACTTGCACCACACCACACTCAGCACATAGGCCCTCAAAACCTACACCACCAAAATACACACATAGAAACACAAAACACACACCTAGATTCATGGAGGCTCTCAGTAAAAACCTGCCCAAGCAACAGGGACCTCCAAAGCAGAAACACAAGCAACCTCCACCCCCAACACAACCCAAATGACACATATCCCACAAACTCAGTGTGCCACTCAACCACAGCCCATAAGGCATAACAACATACCAAACACTCTAGTTATAGGTGACTCTATAGTTAGGCATACTGTTGTTCCACTCACCAGGCTAAACAAGGAGAAAGTTTCTGTCAGCTGCCTGTCGGGTGCCAGGAGCCGCCACAAAATGCATGCACTCAGGTCACTCCACAACAAGTACAAATATGACTCTGTCATTGTCCATGTTGGTGTGAATGACCTGAGACATACCTCCTTGGACTACATGAAAAGGGACATGGAGGAGCTGTCCAATCTTGTAGCCCAGGCAGGGATGACCCTAGCCCTGAGTAGAATCCTGCCATCACCCAGAGTGATACCACAGTACAAGGACAAAATGATTGACTTCAGCAATTGGCTAAGCTTCTGGTGTCATCCTAAGGGGATCCAGCATCTGTCTGCCTGGGATGACATGATCAACAAACCACGATGCTTTGCCAGAGATGGCCTGCACCTGTTGCTCCTGGGATTCTGGATACTGGCTAAGGCTCTAGCCACCCCTGTAGTGCCTTTTTTAGGCAAGGTTCAAATGACAAATTCACCACCCTAACAGGTACAGGCAAGAAGAATCTGAGGGTATTGCTACTCAATGCTAGAAGTCTAAACCTCAAAATGCACTCACTTGAGGCACTCCTTAAAATGGAGAACATCAACATCTGTGCAGTGACAGAGACCTGGTTCAAGGCTCCAGAGAGTACCCCTGCATTACCAGGCTATAATTCATACCACACCTTTCGGCCACCTAACCTGGACCGAAACACTAAAGGCGGAGGCATGTCCATATTCATTAAGGATATCCACACCTCCAGGCTAGTTGCTCAGCATAATGCATCTGAGATTATCCAAGTGCAACTAACTCTAGGCAAGAGCACAATCCAAATTGTAGCTTGCTACTGATCCCCCACCATGCCCCAGGATTCCCACTCCTCATTTCTTAATACACTGGAAAATATTAGGGTACAACATAACACCCTAATAATGGGTGATTTCAACTACCCTACCATTAACTGGGAAAACTACTCATGTACCAACTCTTGTGCTCAACATTTTCTGGAATTCATAAATTCCAATGCCATGGATCAACTTATCCACGCCCCCACCAGGGGCAGCAATATCCTAGACCTGGTTATTACCAACATGGGCAACTGGTGCACCACACCAGAGGTCAATTCCTCGTTGGTCAGATCTGACCACAAGCTAATCACCCTAGACATCCACATCCCTCCCCTACCCCCCATTAGGGAAACCACAGTAAAAAATTTCTCCAAAGCCAATTTCACGCTTCTTAAGACAGAAGTGGCAAACTTCACGACACCCATGCTGATGGACAATAGAGGTATGACTGCTGAATCCTACACAAATGTACTTTATAAGCACTTACACGAGTGCATGGATCATGCAATCCTTAACAGAACCAAGATGCTATCCTCCAAAAAAAGGAAGCCAATCTGGTGGTCCCCCTGCCATAAACAAACTCTACAACAGAAGAAAGAAACTATTGCAAAAAAGAGTAAAATCCCATGATTGGAGAAACTCCCTGGTCAGCCTCAGTAAGAAGCTGAAATCCCTCATAAAATCCTCCAAAGCTAGTTATGAAAACAAAATCACCACTGACTCTAAGGACAACCACAAAGCATTCTATAGCTATGTCAAGAATCTCAATGGCAACACTCAGATCTGCTCTGAGTTACAGCATAATGGCACTAAATATACAGAACCAACTGATATTGCCAACATCCTGGCAGATAGGTTCAGTGCTAACTTTACCCCCTGTCATCCCCTAAAGGGCCCATCTCTATACCAGAAGAATGCAAAGTTCCTGTAATCACGGCTGCACAGGTAAAAAAGCATACTATCCAAAGCCAAGAACACAGCATCCATGGGACCTGACAACATCCCAGGCTGTGTTCTACATGAACTACAGAATGAACTGGCACACCACCTAAATACCATGTTCAATCATAGCCTCACCTCAGGCTATGTGCCCACTGAATGGTGCACAGCAACAGTTATCCCACTCCACAAAGGGGGAGCCACCACAGACCACGAAAACTACTGCCCCATTAGCCTAATGAGCCTGGTCTGCAAGGCTATGGAATGTATCATCATGGAACTTATAAACAATGACATTGGTAATTCCCCAACTCAGGACCCCACCCAGTTCGGGTTTGTAAAAGGCAGATCATGTCTCCTAAACCTGATAGACTTCTTTGAAGCAGTCACCAAAGCTGTAGATGAGGGTAAGGTGGTTCACTCAGCCTATCTTGATCTCACCAAGGCTTTCAACACCATCCCCCACTCTGGAATTATAGATAAACACACTAAACTAGGTATAAATCCCTATGTCACAAGATGGGTTGCCAACTGGCTCACTGACAGAACCCACACTGTGAAAGTAGCAGACTCCAAATCCAACTTCAGACCAGTGACAAGTGGAGTACCATAGGGTTCAGTCCTGGGTCCTCTCCTTTTTGGTATCTACTTCACTGAAGTACAGGCCAACACAGAAGGTCTTTGGCTAATGAAGTTCACAGATGACTGCAAACTAGGAGCCATAATCAAAACTCCAAAAGATGTGGACATCCTACAAAAGGGCCTTGCTGAGACAGATGCCTGGTGTCAAAGCCATGGCCTCAAGCTCAATGCCAAAAAGTGCATTGTCATCCCTTTTGGTAAAAACTCAGTACCCATGAACTACCACATAGGCGGTAGTCTACTTAACACTGAAAGTGTGATAAGAGACCTTGGGACACAGGTGGACAGTAGTCTCTCCTTTGATAATTGCATCACCACAGTAGTCAGAAAATCCTTCTACGTGGCACACCTCATCACAAAAGGTTTTTCATCCAGGAAAAAAGAGGTCATTGTTCCCCTCTACTCATCACTCATTAGACCCATTATAGAGCCTCTTTTGGTATGTACCTCACAAGACATCTACAACAACTGGAAAGGCCAGAGAAATACCTCACAAAGAGGATTACAGGCCTCAAACAGATGCCCTATGCAGACCGTCTCAAAAAACTGTAGCTTTACTCCATTGCATATCGCCTACTCAGAGGTGATCTCTGCCTAACACACAAAGCTATGTCAAACCCAGAGCTTTTAGACATGCTCCACTTAAAGAAATCCCAATCCCTATGAGCTACATGGTCTAGGGACCTAAACCTTGTCACCACAATAAACAGAACATGCTGGAGGGATAGATTTCTGTCCCAGAGACTTTCCATACTCTGGAACAAACTACCTATCTATATCAAACAAAGCTCCTCATTAGCGCTCTTCAAGAAAAATATCGATGAGTGGATGGGAGATTGGAAATTCACCCTGGGGATCACTTCTGTGGCTCTGCTCGACAGTGGCACAGGAAAATAATTTTCTTGGGTGGCGAAAGCCAGGGTACATTTGGCTAGGTTTATATAGGCCCTAGGACTAATAGCCTAGTACCTACCTATGAACCTATGAACAGTTTAGTCTGCCTACTTTGGTATATGTGGCTTGTCTTTACTCAAAGATGTGTGTGTCAGATGCTGCCATGTTGCCTAAGCTAGGGCATATGGTCACAGCCTCCATCACCCATGCCAATCCATTCTTATCCTGTGTTCTCCTGATCATTCTGTGACAGCTCTGATAGCTTCACATCTGACATCTGGGGTTCTTGGGGTAGATCACTGGCACCCACCGCTGGTAGGCCACTGCATTTTGATGTTATGTTACACAGCATGGCACACACCGTGAAAAAAGTTCACTCCTTATGATCTATGCTGTCAAAACATTACACTGTCATATTATAATACATTTATAATTCAAATACTTTCAGTATTTAACAGCTTAGGTGGAAATCTATATGTTCATTATATCAATCACTGCTGTAGTAGCCTTACCTATATGGGTTATATCCTGCTGAGGAAATAACAGCCAGTATCCAAAGTTTCATGGTACCTTCCACATGTCCAGCTGTGGAGCAGCTCCAGCTGAGCTAATTAAATGAAAGGTTTGGGCACAAAACCCTTCAGAGCTTTATTGCTGCCAAAGAGTATACTCCTCTGAGGCTTTTGACAATCGAAAATTGTCTTGTGCTTTTATATGCTGGTCAGATAAGTTCCCTTTGGGGGAAAAAAATCCCTTCTATTTTCTTAATTCTATTGATGTTTTATTACTTTCCTCTTCTCTTCAGGAAAGTTATTTTTAAGCAAGGAGTGTTTTGCCTTAATGGATTGCCAGTTTATAAGTAATATAAAGTAACTGAAAAGTTTTTTCTGTAGAAAAATGGTGTCTATTTTTCTTTTGTGGGGCTGGCATTGAGTTTCAAAGTCATTTTACTGTGTTTTTTTTTTCTGTCAAAAAAGTAACTTTTGTGGACAGGTAATGTTTACTGGCAATAGCTGCTTGCCTTCCCTGGGAAAAATATGCCATTTTCAGCTTGACCATGGAACAGACTGTCAGTTCCACCATCATTCCTTCTTCCAGCCATGAAAAGAAAAATGTAAGAAAACAGCCTTTGCCACCATAGCAGACTGACAATTTGCCTCAGCTGCAGGTGGGTAACTCTGCTGTGTCCATTTGTTGTACCATAGACCACTCATCTTTTACCCCAGATCCCTGTGGTGTAGCACCTTCAACCACTATGTACTGGGGGTTAGCCACATCCTCTGTGTCTTTTGGGGTCCCCACAGTGGGCAAGGGAGAGCCATTGTGCCCATTCTTGGGGAAGCAGCTGTTGCCATTTGTAACACTGTCAGCCCCAAAAGAAACAGAAAACCAAGCAGGTATCTACTCCTCCTCAAATTTCTTTGTATAGGAATAATTTACTGGATGTGGCTCAGAATTTAATTTGGGATATCAATCCTTCTTGTAAGCTAGTTTCTAGTAAAATAAAGTGGGGTTCCTCTTTTCCTGAAGAGGTTCAAGATTCTAAATCTGAACAGTAAGATGCAATGACAGATACAGGTTTTTTTCCTCAGATTCTGATTCAGACACAGAGGAGAGCTCATTTTCTGATTCTCCATGTGAAGGGGTTCTTCTTTCACTAATACTATTGCTAGAATGTGCCAGGGTTTTTACTAGAACACTGAGTTTTCCTGACAGTAATCCAGCTGCCTCCAAAAAGGCAGATAGGATGGTTCAGTTTTATACACTATTCCCACACTTTATCCAGCGGGTATAGCTTTGGTTGATTCCATTGTTGCTAACCACTTATTTATTTCCAGTCCTGTTCTTTCTGATAAGGATGGGGCAATTATTGATAGGTATAAGAAAAAAGTGAATACTACTCAACTTTGATGTTTAGAATTTTGAATTGTCAGACTCATGCTAAATTTTATTCAGACAAATTGTGAAAGTGTGAGGAATGTTTCACCTGCAGTTTCTTCTTGCAAGAAAAAATCTGCTTAAATAACTAAGCTTATTGAATTGCACAGGACACCACTCATTATTTGCAGTGTGTGTATGACTCTGTTGATACTTCATCCAGGGCTATGGCCACTTGCACTGTAATGAGGACGTTTGCTTGACTGCATTCTCAGAACCTCCCAAATGATGTTAAAAATAAGATTATAAATTCTTCCTTTGATAGAGATTACATGTTTTTCTCCTCTGCTGCAGAGATGATCAAAAAGTGTAATGAAAGGGACAAGCTGATCTAGGGAATTTCTAATATTTGTCAGCCATCTTTTTCCAAAATTTCCATGGGACTTGTAACTTCTCATCCAGTTTTGGCAAAAACATCAAAAAATAGTCTCAACAAAATTCAGGTAAACAGATGTTTATGAAGGAAATGGCAAGGGGGAGGGGGGTTCCAAAAAAAAGTCTTGATCCTTCCAAAACCAAGGATTTAGAGAGTTGCTGGACTCAACAAGTCTGAATGATTCTTCAAGTGACCTTCTGACCCTCCCCCCCCTTTTCTCTTCCAGAAAGTCTGAATCTCCATTTTTCTCTTTGGCAACAGATCATTTCAGACAAATTAGTTTTCAAAATCATTCCTCATGATAAGAGATAGCAGCAGTAGGGAATCCCTCCTTCCAAGGGTTCAATCTTCATCTTCCTGATCAGACTCATTTGTTTTCACCAGCTCTTCATTCCATGCTTTCCCAAGGAGTAATAGAACCAGTTTCTCCTTCCTAGGTGGGGAATGCTTTTTATTGAAGGATTTTTCTGGTGCCAAAGAAATGAAGAAAGTGCTTGAAGACTAGTTCAGTTTCTTTCTGTTGTGATAGGGCCCAAATTCAAAATAATGTCACTTCACAACATGTTACCTCGTCTTCCACTTTTAAGTTTCTTGGTAATACTAGCTTTAAAAGATGCTTGTCATCACATCCATATTCATCCAGAATTCTGTCATTTCTTAAGATTTTGTGTGTATATCACATTATCAGTTTTCTGCCTTACTCTTTGGACTATCCACTCCACCATGGGTGTTCACAAAGTGTCTAGCTCCAGTTATAGCTCACTGATGGCTACAGAGTATCCACATTTTTCCATATTTAGATGACTTGCTTATCTTTGCAGTCTTTTCAGGAATCTCTCTCTCTCTCTCTCTCTCTCTCTCTGTCTTGAGTGAGAGATGTCTTATGCAAGCTGTAATTCCAAGAGAACATTCCAAAGTCTTCCTCGACTCCTTCATTCATTATTGTTTTCCTGAGATGTTAACTAGACACCTCAAAGGGCTTTTCTTCCACAAGAAAAAAAAAACAGATCTTTATTTACTCTATTTCTCAGGTTTTCCACTAAGACTTTGGTCATTGGGTGGGAATACCTCAGGATATTGGGTCTCACATCATCTGTGATTCTCATGATACCCCCTGGCAAGACTCCACATAAGAAGGATACAGTGGTATTTGAAATCTATTTGTTCCCAGCATAAGCACCTTTTATTTTTTTCAAATGCCAGTGCTGGAGTTGGTCAGAAGATAAATCTTTTGGTGGAGATAACAGATATCCTTAAGTCCAGGGCTTCCCTTCTCACTATTTACTCCAAACAGTAAGTCACTACAGATGGCTTTGGACTTTGCTTGTGGAACAGTTTCAGGAGGGATAAAAGTGCAGGATGTGTGGGACACCAATAACAGAAGCAAGTGAATAAATATCAATGAGACACTTTCCCAGATCAAGGCTCTCAGCTCTCTGAATTATCTTTGGCCCTTGTGATCTCTTCAAGTGGATATAGGCAATAAGAAAGTCATGTGATATATCACCCAGCAAGGTAGAACCAAGTCATGCCTCATTTGTAGACTATCCATGTTAGCTTGAGAAATAGCTTCACAGCACAATCTCATTCTACAGGCATCCAACATTCTGTTATCGCAAAACAGTGAGACAGAAAAACTGAGCAGGATCAGGGCAGACCTTCACAAATACCAACTAGATCAGGGGGTCGACCAAGATTTGATCTTTCTGTGGGAGTTCCTCAAGTAGACCTATTTGCCTTCTCTCTGAATAATCAACAGACAAGATTCTGTACCAGGACTCCATGAAAGAAGGCCTGGAAGCCAGATGCCTTTTCTTTTCCTTGGACAGGTATGTTCCTATATGCTTTGTCACTCTTCCCACTAATATCCAGGGTTTTTCTGAAGACTCAGAAGGAACCCCTAAGATCATTGTGGTGACCCCCTTCTGACCCATGCAATCATTGTTTTCTCTTATTTTGGAAATGACCCAAGGTAATTATCACAGCTCCCTCACAGACTGGATCTATTGACACAAGAACAGGTGTGTTTGATACACGCCAACATCAATCATCTTCAATTGAGTGCCTGGAGTATAGGTTTTTAATTTATTTTATGCACCAGTTTAGTGAGAGTATGCAACAGCTACTAATGGAGGCAAGAAAGCCTGCTACTAGAATGTCATGTATTAGTAAATGGAGAAGATTGTCTAGTTAGTGCCAACAACATAGCCAGCACCCATTCAGGGCTAGTTGGTCTGCATTTTGCAAATATTGTGTGAGTTACCGTGCTATGGCCTTTCTTATTCCTCTATCAAGATTAATTTGTTGGCCATTTCATCAGGACTGCCCATTAACCCTCCTCCTTCAATGCAGTCTCATGTCAAAATGTTCTTGAATGGGGTTTTGCATAAGAGATCTCCAAGATAACCAGGGGGCCCCTCCTTGGGATCTTAATTTTGTGATAGAGAAGCTAACACTTGTTCCATTTGAACCAGATAATCCTGTTGATTTCAGGTTATAAACATGGAATACAGTTCTACCAATTACATTGACCTCTGAAAAAATGATATCTGAGTTGCAAGTTCTTACTTCAGCCCTATCTCATTTTCCATAGGGACAGGGTTTCTTTGATAACTAATCTGTTCTTTATGCCTAAAGTGGTAGCCAATTTTATTTTCAGCCAAACAACCCATTTCACATTTTTCTTTCCTGAAACTAAAAATGAGGGGAAAAGGATTCTCCATACCTTGCATGTCCACAGACAACTGAGGTACTATCTTGACAAAAGTAAATCTTTCAGATCTTCAGATCAGTTGTACATTTCTTATGAAAGTAAGAATAAGGGACAAAATAGACTATTTCCAAATGGTTGTCTGAGGCTGTTTCATTTTGTTATACTTACCATAATAAAATTACTCCAGGCAGGGTCAGGACCCACTATACCAGGCAATTGTCTTCATCTATGGCTTTTTGAGAAGGTGTGGATTCTAGAAGTACTGTAGAAGCTGCTACTTGGTCCTCTATACATACTTTTTTTCAAAGCAGTATAGACTTGATTCCTTCTCTAGGTCCAGATCAAGCTTTGCTTGGACCTTTCTCCAGGGGCACCTGGACTCATCTCCATCCATCTACCAAATATGTTTAGCTAAGGTAATCTACATATATAGCTAAGGCTTTTGCAGCATTGATCAATCTGATGAACATAGTACTGTTGTATAAATTGAACTTACCATAACAGTTGATGTTCAAATGCTCACTGCTGCAGTAGCCACTTCATACATTCATTCCCCTTGCTTTTTGGTGTTTTGTTTTCATGCTAGGGTGTGGATATTTATTTTTTGCTGTTACAAGTATTGTCCTTTCAGAACTCAGCCTCCCTCTCTCTCTGCTGGCTGGAAAGCTCAGAAGGGCTACATAACCAAACTTGTCTTTTATTCAGCTCAGCTCAAGCTGCTTCACAGTTTGGGTGCATTGAAGGTGCCTTGAAGCTTTGGAAGCTGTCTGGCTATTATATCCTTGGCTGGATATAATCCATATAGCTAAGGCCACTGCAGCAGTGATCATTTCGAACATCTACTGTTATGATAAGTTCAACTTACACAACTGTGCTTTCCTTTTGCTTTGCTTCAGTTAACCATTTAAAATATCCTATAAGAAGTATAAATCAATATTTTTTGTTAGTGCAGCAGTTAGGTAGGAATTTAACATTCTTGTAAGCAACACAAGATATAGTAATGTTTTCAGAGACAGGAATCTTAGCTTGAGTCAAAATAATATCAAATACCTCTAACTTGGAAACATGCACATCTCAGTTAATTGCCAATATACCTGTTGCAGCCAGTGGAAGTCAGGAGCTTAACCTATGCAACCTATTCTGTTTTTACATTTTATTGCTGCATCACAGTACCTGTCATAAATGTGCAAAATTGGTCAGCTGCAGTAATAATGTTATCAGTTTATGTCCCTGCTTTGATGTTTATGTATCCCCCATGAAATTACTATCTTTCTAACTTTCTGATTACTAACTGACTGAAAATGATTATGTTTGTACAGAATTAGTACCCCATGCTCACTTTTTAATTTTATTTATTTTACATTTGTTGATCAGGATAGTCCGACTGGATACATGTCCATTTTCAGCAGATGCCCGGGAAGAAAAGCTCCAAGGTAAACAGAAACAAGAAAACATGTTACAAATTTAATATTAACAATGGTTACATAAGCAAACAAGAATAAACATGTTCCACAGGTTAGAGTTAATCCTGAGTGAAAGTCAGGAGTAAATTACACAGTAAGCTGATTAACAGATTTTACACATTCTAGAAGAGAGTTAGACAGGCTTGATACAATGACATAGCCAGTTTAGTGCCAGATGTTGTTTGAGTCTAGTTTTAAATTGCAGCTAAGACACTGCAAAACCACAGAATAACCAAACAGAAGAATGTCAGCAATCTAAAGTACACCACAGTTTATTCCAAAATAGTTCAGCGCTTTCCTCGTCACTACAGAGACTTCCTCAGAACCTAGTTTTAAATTGACCTAGGGGGGAAAGTAAAGTCCTATCAGCTGTAAGTGAGTTCCAGGATCTACCTACAGAGTTTGCAAAGAGAGAATCACTGGCTGCGTTGTTTATTTTGCTTGTCTGAATTAGTAGTCTGTTAGAGGATCGAAGCAGTTGAGGATTGTTATACTGGGTGATAAGATTTTTAAGTGCAGGAGTATTGACCGGATTATAAAGGATTTTATAAGCCATAATCAGTTGGTTATACTGGATTAGACTGGGTAGTTCAAGCCACTTGCTATTATTAGCTTTATTTATTACATTTAGCTATTATTAAAATATTAGCATTTGTGCCACATTCGCAACTCATCAGATTAATATGAATCACAGCACTTTGCGTGCTACAAATATTGATCGGTCATTCTTTGAATGGCTGCAATACTCCTCAGCAGTTAGGGACAGGAATCCTCTATTCAGACAAACTTCAGTGTCAGTGAGTTCTACTGTATTGTCATTATACTAAATAGAAGTAACTACAATTGTATTATAAAAAGTACTTCTGATTTTTGGTGTGGTCACTGAGATTAAAAATAATTGCCAGGACATTATTTTGGGGGGCAAATTCATTGTCTAATATCTTGCAAATGCACATTATGCTTCTACATATCATAAGAAAGATAAGTAAGTCATGATGGGCATCATTCCTATACTATTTTTTATGAATGACTAAACTCTGAAACGTGTAATCAGTGGTACCTAAATAAGTGTACAAATTAAAAATAGGGTATTTTTTTCTTCATGGCCTATGCCTTCCAAACTCTTCACATAGCGTGATGTAAAAAATAGGTCTCTGCATTCAGAACAGTGACTGGTTTAACAGTTTCACATGCCTCCAAGTAGCTACTCTTATATATGAATTTCACATCATGTTTCATATCAGTCTTCTAAAGTAAGTATTTTATTATTGCATATTTCATATTTTAATGCCGTGAAGGGTCCAATATCATCTCACTTTTCTAAAATATCTATTATATTATTGTCGTTTTCATACTGTAATTCCCTGAATGGTCCAAAACTTGTCTATTTTCCAGTGAGGTATAGTTTTACCTCTATTGACAGCAGTAAGTGTTTTAATATCACTTAGTCATATGAGAGATTTTTGTTAATCATTTCCTTATCTTTAGACATAGCAGGTTAGTATACAGAAATATTTTTACCCTACAGCTAAGTAAAGTTCTTTTATCTTTACTTCATTACTAAAATGCTGACATTCATGATTGCAATATGCTTGAAATGTCCTGTTCCATTTTAAGCTGCTGTTCAATTCTATTTTAATTTGATATGGTCACTTCCATATGTTTAATCATCATAATTTATATCCCTAATGTCCATGTTTACAACCATTTGACCCCCTGTGTGCTATTTATAGTAATCCTAGCTGTTGCATGGAGCATTCCCTATTACCATCTGCAATCACATTTCTGGAAGTAATAACGTCTTCTTTTCACATTATTTTTTACTAATATTATTTTTAGCATGGTTACATCTATGTTTGAGTTCAATGATATTGAAAAGGTTCAGACCTACTTCTGATATTAACTACTTTTTAGGCCATTTTGTAATTTCCTTTTTATGGCTCTAATTCACCCATTCATGGATTATTTAACATAGACCTGTCATGTAAATAAAATAACATGTTGGTTCCCAATTGGCCAGAACTGCCTGGCTGAAAAAGCAGTACAGTCAACAATTTACAATTAGCTATAGCCGATTCATATTTTAAATCAGTATGCTCCTTTTTCTGAGAAATTAATGGCTCTGCTACAGGAAGACCTGCATGATGCCTAGCCCTATTAGCATTTTGCATGCCTTGTGAAGCCAAACACACTAATCAGTTTTTCTGTTACCAGGCAACAGTTCAAACATGCTGAGATGATTGACACTATCTTAGCAATTCTTCTTATACTTTCAATTAAAGATATTTGTATCACTTGAAAGGCATACACTGTAACCATAATATGTTACATAAATTTCACAAGTGATTTCTAAGGTAATGCTGCCCTCTGTATTATTATTATTATTATTATTATTATTATTATGTATAATGTTGGTTCTGCTAATTTTTCAAAGTACCTTATGGAAAGGGACCCATTCCATACTCACATGATGTTAAAATGTATCAGTTTACTATCTCAGTATCATTCATATGTAATAGTTCTGGACAACTTGCATAATGTCATATAGTTGCTGCAAAAAAAAAAGGTTCTCCCCCGGATTTACTATTCCTCCGAGCAGGACTAGCTTGAGACAGCTGTTTAGGAGCAGGACGGCAGCACGCCATGCAATAATGAGGCACACTGCCTGAGCTCCTAGGCTTACATGGAGCATGTAAGAGTGCAGGGGGCGTGTCTGAGAGCAGAGGTCTCAGAATATACATGCCCCCGTAATGAAGAACAGCAGAAAGGGGTATGAAATGAGACCGCTCATAGGTGACCACATATCCCCACCAACAGTCCCCCTTGTGTACAACAGCAACAGTATACATACTTAAAATGAAGAAACCCTTTATTTTTTTAAAAAATCCGATTAAAGCTAACCATAGGTGCACGGGTGTGCCCATTGCTTAGCTACAGTTAATACAGCTTAAATGGCTGAAGAGGATAACAAGGAAGATATATGCAAATGAAGCAGCATAGCAATAGTGTAGTGGGCAGAGCATTTGCCTTATGAGCAGGCATTTCTGGTTCGAGCCCCACTGTAACACATTCCATTTTCCATGGCAAAGCACGTTATGACTAATATTTATGTTGTCTAATCCATTAAATAACATATTTTCATGAACTGGCGTACTGCAGTAAATGCACATGTGAGGTGCCAGTGCCATAATGAATAAGGCAGTAGTAAACAGGTTTAAGCACAAATAAGCAGTAGTAAACATATTTAAGCACTAGTAAGTGAGCTTAAGCCCGTTTGTGCGGAAGTAAGCAATGCCTATACTGGTTAAGCAATTCTAAAGCTAACTCCCTGTAAGCAGATGTAATGGCAGGTTAGCAGTGCTTACCATCGCGCAAACCCACGTACAACTGCTCAAAAGTGCCTTAATCACTCTGTATCCAATGGCCATTGTTCTGCCCATCACCAAAATAAACAACGATGCAAGACTCGAAACCAGGACCCTATACACCACAGTCAACGTAGATAACCACCAAGCCATCACAGAAGTACAGAAGAATGAGGTATCAGCATACAAGTCCTAACCATAATAAAACCAAACTGAACCTGTGAAAAGAATCAGTATACAGTCATATGTTCTATAACCTGCTAGATAACATAATAATGTGAAATGGAGTACAGCAGTAAGCCCAGAAGTGAGGTGTAATTGTAATAGAGTGTTAAAGTCCCCAATAAAATACAAGGATCCCATAGACTGTACATACACATTCATCATGTATACTAGGCAGATATATAAGATGTAATGGATAAGAAATCAATGCCAAAAAGAAAAAATAATGCAAAGTCTAATGTAAGCAAAGCTAAGCATTGCACAGGCCAGCTTAGGAGGTGTAAGCAATATGTAGGCCAGCTAACACAATGTGCCCAGTGTTATACCACTTTAAACAATGCCAACCTTAGTTAAGCATGTTTGCCCATAGCTTAGCTTTTTCTAAACCGGCCAATCACAGAAAAGTGCAGGAAATTGGCCCTACTTAAATCCAAGAGGCAGGAATACATCTCATAATTTGTTGTAGCTTCCCCTTGCAGGTACTATGGCAGTAAGGGGAGAAGGTGTGCGCATTTGGGCACAGTGCTGGTGCATCCAGGACTCCCAGGTCATGGCAGGACTCCTTGTCAAAGACCATGATCAGAAACTGCTGCAGGGCCAATAACAGGGCTCCCAATATAAGGTGGAGGCCTGGGACCATCTCACCCATGACCTCACCAATGCCACTAGCATACCCCGAACTGTTGAGCAGGTTAGGCTCCACTATGCTGACCTGAAGCAGTGTAAGGAGGAACTCTTGGAGGAGTGGCTTCAAGAGGCTAAAACATCAGGAGATGTTCCAGCTGTGTGTAAGTATCACCCCAGTATTTGTGTAATAATTGCCAGCTCAGGTATATCATGGATAGGTATGGCTAAATATTCCTCTTATGTCCCTCACAGCTGCAGTGGAGTGGGCTGTGAACCAGGAGGCCCACATCAGTTGCATGGCAAGGTTGAGATACAAGGCAGTTCAGTAATACTCATGCAATTACTGTCATAGGAAATAAAAATAAAAGTAGTAGTTCATAGGCTCATAGATTCATAGGTTGGTACTAGGCTGTTGGCCCTAGGGCCTATAAAAGCCTAGCCATAACAATTCCCTGGCTATTTCTTCCCACACTATTTACTTTGCTGGACCCCTGTCTAGCAGGGCAACTGACGGGATCCCTGGGGTGAATTTCCTTTCTCCCATTCAATTGTCAAGGTTCCTTTTGAAGAGGGCCAAAGAGGTGCTCTGCTTGATATGTATGGGTGGTCTATTCCAGAGTCTGGGGAGTCTCTGGGTCAGGAACCTATCCCTCCAGCATGTTTTGTTTATTGTGATGACAAGGTTTAGATCCCTGGAGTTGTGGCTCTGAGGGATTGGGATTTCTTTAAGTGTAACATGTCCAACAGCTCTGGGTTTGACATGGCCTTGTATGTTAAGCAGAGATTGCCTCAGAGTAGATGATATGCAACAGAGTATAGCTGGAGTTTTTTAAGGTGGTCAGCATAGGTCATCTACTTTAGGCCTGCGATTCTTTTAGTGAGGTATTTCTGCGGCCTTTCTATTTGTTGCAGATGTCTTGAGAGGTACATACCAAATGGGGCATTGTATTCTATAATGAGTCTAATGAGGGATGAGTACAGTGGGACAATGACCTCCTTTTTTCTGGATGAAATGCCCTTAGTGATGAGGTGTGCTGCATAGAAGGATTTCTTGACTGTTGTGGCGATGTGGTTATTGAAGGTGAGACCACTGTCCACCTGTGTCCCTAAGTCTCTTATCACATTTTCGGTGTTTGGTGTACTGCCACCTATGTGGTAATTCACAGGTACATGTTATTTCCCCAAAGGCGATAACTATACATTTCTTGGCATTGAGCTTGAGCCCATGGCTCTGGCACCAAGCATCTGTTTCTGTAAGGCCCTTTTGTAGAGTATAAACATAATTTGGGGCTTCAATAATGGCTCCCAGTTTGCAGTCATTTGCAACTTTGTTAGCCAGAGTCCCTTAGTGTTGGCCTGTACTTCAGAGAAGTAGATGCCAAACAAGAGAGGTCCGAGGACTGAACGCTGAGGTACTCCACTTGTCACTTGTCTGGAGATGGATTTGGAGTCAGCTATTTTTACAGTGTGGTTTCTGTCAGTAAGCCAGATGGCAACCCATTGAGTGATGTAGGGATTAATGTCCAGCTTAGTAAGTTTATCTATGATTCCAGAGTGGGTGGTGGTGTCAAAGGCCTTGGCAAGGTCCAGATAGGTTATGTGGACTGCCTTACCCTCGTCCACAGCTCTGGAGACTGATTTTAAGAAGTCAATCAGGTTCAGGAGACAAGATCGGCCCTTCACGAACCCAAACTGGGTGGGGTTCAGTGTTTTAAGGTTGCCAATGTCTTTGTCTATAAGTTCCATGATAATACGTTCCATGGCCTTGCAGATCAGGCTTGTCAGACTGATGGGGTGGTAGTTCCCGGGATCCAAGGTGGATCCCCCTTGTGTAAATGAATTGCTTGTATAATACCTGTATTGTTCAAGGCAAGTACTGCATACACTTGAGACTATGGCAAGAAGAGTCCCATATTGTTTGTAAGTCAATAAAAGTGTAAAAGCCTGACAAAACAGGTCTAACTGCTGGACTACATGTGTATATCCTGGTATCATATGATAATATAGATATGCAGTCATGTAATAGTCCTGTTGTATTAAGCACTGTTACCCACGCTGTGCACCACAAATTGAATGTGTAGCAATGCCTGTATATGACATGTGTAATCCCCAGAGGCCATTTAGTACAACTGAGAGACACATAGACAGTAAACAGGGAAAATGCAGACAATAAAAACTGAATAGCACATGCAACTAAGATGTAAACTCTTTTTTTTAGCACACACAGCCATATTTCGAATCCTGCCAGCGGTAGTAGTCTACATACAGAATCATACCCCACAACTGTAAAGATATGTCCAGAATGTTTATTAAAGTGGCAAATTTATATTGCCTATCAACCTGTCCCACTGGGAAATCAGTGGGATGATCCCAGATGTATAGGCAGCAAACAAAAAATACAACTGATTGACACACAACTAGGAGAACAAAGAAGTCACGTATGTCCCATTATACACCAACTTGTCAAGCTGTGGTCAGAGTGTGTACAGTAACAGAGTGAGATGTATATGCATAATAGTAATGTGGAATCCAGTACTGTGTGTGGGGACATTCAGGTAGTGCTAATAAACATTCCTCCAAAAGGTCTGTCAGATACCAACACTGTGCCCAGAAATACAATAATGATATGCAGTTGCTCTGAATAATGAGGTATTACACATCACTGTCTCCCACACTGTCCTACAACATATAACTGCCTAGGAAATCTGCATATGAGTGTTGCAATACAAGGTCAGAATGCAAAAGCACAGGGGATTAATAAGACAGAAAGCAGATAGGAGATATACAGCAATATCTATATAGCAGACACAACTGTGATGGACAATGTTTAAGTTGTAGCAGACACAGCCATGGTCTGAATCCTGGAAGTGGAATTATGCTGCATACAGATGCATACCCCACAACTGTACAGATGAGGCCAGAAAGTTCAGTATATGTGCCCATATCTGCTGACTGTCCCATTGTCCCTTGGTAAGTCTGTGGAATTATCCTAGATATTTAGCCAGCAAACAGGGAATATAAGTGATTGTCAAATGTCATGAGATCGCACCTGTCACTGTAACAACCCCTGAAACTGTTAGGAGAGTAATATTTCAAGTATGTCCTATCTACACTTCCATGTTGTCAAGCTGTGACCAGAGTGTGTACAGTAACAGAGTGAGATGTATGTGCATAATAACAATGTGTAATCCAGAACTTTGTGTGGCAACAGTCAGGTAGTGCTAACAAACATTGCACCCACAGGTACGTTGGATATGAACACTGTGCTGAGAAACACAGACCATTATAATCTGTACTGGTACTGTTTACTCTGGTATTGTAGGAAATTGTGAGTGTTGCAGTTTCTCTGAATAATAAAGTATCACTGGTCACTGTCACCCACACTGTGCTACATAATATAACTGTGCAGGAAAGCATGTATATCTGTGTGTCAGATCACTAAAGGTGGAAGAGGGCAATATTCTAGATATGTCCCGGCACACCAGCATGTGGTCAACACATGGCCAGAGTCTGTGCAGAAAGAGTTGGATAGCTATGTGCAAAACATCAACCTGGAATCTGGGAGTATGTGTAGAAACATTTAGTTAGTGTTAAACATTGCTTCTGCAGGTATACCAGGTAAGAGGTGTATACTGCAAAACAGTTCATGTGTAATGATGACGACAGCCATATCACTGCCCAAACTAAGGCTATAGGGTAGTGTAGTAAGACTTGGAAGGTACAGATAACAGCACTGACTAGGAAAGTAATGTGGACTACAGGAATATACTACTTGTTAATTGACATCTCCCCCCCCCACCATATCTCCAACAATAATCAACATACCCACCCCAACTGGTATGTAATGACTCTGATAATGTCCAATTGTTTAATAAATATTTTCATGGTTTCCATGCATGTGCTATATTTAATTATTCCAACATTGGTGGCATGGTGCCATCAATGTACCTGCATGCTGTACATATTACCACTGTGGTCCCATATATGCATGTGTTCTGTCTGCTATGCAACTGTTCCATATCTGGTGTCTGGGTTAATGGGAATATCTATGCATGCTGTTATACCTAACCCTGGAATGTGCTATTACTAACCCACATATGATGATGAAATCTAAACACTATAGCATGCTTGGGAAGGCTGGTCCCAGCTGACCCACCTGTCCCACCTCAGCTGGCTGTGGCAACGGGCACCGGCATGTCTGGAGCCCAATCCCGGACCTCCTTGTCCATTGGTCCTGCACCACCTTCATGTAGAACTGCCTCAGGGGATGGGGCTCACCCCCCCATGGGAGTGGGCACTGATAGGCACCTGTCACCCATTGCCAGGTTGGGGTCAGGGTGCATAGGGAGATCGACCTGCAGTTTGGTGATCTTCTACACCAGCTCGAGGGCTGCATGTCATGATTAGAGAGTCAGACTGGCGCTGCGACTCAGCACCCAACACAGCCACCTTCGGGGCTGTGAAGGTGCAGTGGTGACTGCCTATAGGTGGGGACCTCAGTCCCACTGTTACCACTAGGGGACTTGTGGGCTTCCGATATCCCAACACCCCTCCCCATCAAGGTGTATACCCCCACATGTGTCATATACTGACCCTGTATGTGCCTTCTTTGTCTTGTCTATTAACCTACCCAACCTACCTCCTGAAATATACCTACTACCCCTCCCCAACATCCCACTTTCACCTGAAAAAAAAGGCAATCTGTTCCCACAAAAAAATCTCCCCCCATACATAGCTGTCCATTTTGCACACATATCCACTGGACACATGTTATTCTGTCTAATTGGCTTCACAAGTTATTATTGTTGTCCTTTCCCCTCTCCCAGGGGTTTGAGTGTCCAAATCTACCTCCAAATTCAGTGTATATGCACAGCATTTGCTGTAGAAGAAATGGGCAGCTATGGACTTTCCTTATACCCTTCCTGCACATCCCTGGCTATTTTCCCTACTGTCTTTCCCTCTTTATGCCCCTTTTTTAACACTTTCCTATCAACCCCTTTTTCTTTTCTTTTAAAGAAATTAGCATGGGGGTAAGTGAGAGTAAGCCAAGATGGCACATGCACGGTTGCCCACCTATTCCCATGTGGAGAATGAAGTCTTGATAGCACACATGATCCAGCATTATCCAGTGCTGTTTGGCAGGGACACACATGAGAAACAGGAGCGGACCACCCTGTGGAATGACCTAGTCTACAGGGTTAATGATGTCGGACTGCACAACTGCAGTTAAGAGCAGGTCTTGCATCATTGTACTGACCTGCTTCGCAATGCCCATCAGCGTGCTGCTGCAGTCCAGGGAGATCAACTCTCCACAGGGGGGCCATGCAATCCACCCCCCCCGACACGTGAGGATGAGTTCCTGGCCAGCCTCGTGGCACCTGCCCGTCCGGACAGCCAATATCCACTGGACTCCTTCATGGAGATGGGTATCACCCACACACCGGCCGAGGAGCATGCAGGTATGAACACAGTTCACATCAGTAGACCACTGTTGTGTATACATCTGCATTGGTACAGGTAGATCATGCATATCTTATATGTCTCATATATATATATATATATATATATATATATATATATATATATATATATATATATTGTGTTGCTGCATTGTAGTGATAAACAGATGTCCAGATGTAGTAGTATTGTGGGAATGTACCATTGATGTATGGTAATACTGCACCCACCCTGTAGCACTGCCACAGGTGTGTGGCCATTGTCATTGCATCCCTCACCCTCTTATGTAGGTCCCTCCATGATACCACCAAGGCAGCACCATGTAGCTGTAGAGTATGTTTTATGTAGATGCTTGCCAACACACTGGGCATGTAATGGTGATGGTATATTCCATGCAGACATCTAACACACCTATGCTGAATGCATGCTGTACATGTGCATATATTGTTGCTGTGAAATACATGGTCTCAGAGGGGTGACCATGATGGGGTATTGGAAGGGAATATCAGACTCCAGCATGATAACTAAAATCCTGTCATTGTGGAATGTGTCCACAGGGAGTAACATGCTGGTGGTAGACATGGCCTACATTAGTGACATGTTCTGAATAACACCCATATACAGTGCAACACCAGTGTGTATACCTGTAGGACAATGGCAACTGCTGCAGAGATACACTAAGGCATAAGGCATTACAGTAGTCCACATTATCGGCTAAGTCTAGGCTGCAACATGTGGTCTTCAGTGTATGGGACACATCAAAGTGACACATGTGCAGGGCTAACTTGTGATGCATCTGCATAAAAGCTGAATCGGGGGGGGGGGGCTTCAGCATGACACACCAGTGCACTGTAGCAGGGATCCTAAGGATGGTAGGAATGGCTCTATCTGCACATAGTCAGGTTCAGGACCTGTGGCAGCAGTAACGCTACCCACACAGCAATAGTGACAGCAGTGTGTGAACACCATGGGATGTGCACATGAGTAGACCTTGCAATCATGCAGAATAGGGGGACATGTGTAGGGTAGACTGAACATACACTGGCAAATGCAGATGACCCATGCTGGTATACCCCTGCCAGGAGCAGTGACTGCGTAGTACACAAAACAAGAGGTGAGATAAACTGTCATGATAAGGGTGTGCACACATATGCCCACATGGTGTGTATGCATTGTGATCAGCAGCTGCACACCTAACACAATCTGTAGACACTGCATGTGAAAGTACAGGACATATGTCACATATTGGGCTCATGTACTGCTAAGATATGTAGTGATGTGGTCCCATGGTAGATCAAGGAAGTGTGTGTGAAATCAATAAAGGAGTGTACACCCCACATAGCCATGGTATACTCTAATGGTTGTCAGTGTAAGAGTATTGCAGTGGTCATACATAGTCTGCTGATGGTGACAGCTGTAAATCAGGCATCAGGCATTCACCAATGACAACTGTCCACATATTATCCCAGGTATGTGTTGCTGAAAAATGTAGGGGCTGTGAGAAGTAAAGCTGACAGAACTGACACAGTACTACACATTCCACAATGGGTTGTACACCTGTGAGTTGTGTTGCACAGTACACGACAGGGTGTAGAACAAGTACTCAGCAATACTGTGTACATGGGTGCAGTGGTATCCAGGGGAAGGGCCATCAACTAGTGACACAGCACATGCATCACACACGTGCATACTGTTGCTAACATTGGTTGAATATAGCTGAACTGCATGCTGTTCTGTACCATATGTTCTTCATGTTGGCAAATGGGTAATAGGAGAACTGTGTGTACTATCATTGTGCAACCTCACCTGTGTGTGTGTGTGTCTGTGTATGTGTGTGTGTGTGTGTGTGTGTGTGTGTGTGTGTGTGTGTGAGCGCGTGTCCTGGTGGTTAGTTTGTCTGCAGGGTCATTCTGGTGAAGTGGGGAGGCAGATGCATGTAGGATGCGTGTGTGCATATGTGTGTTTGTGTGTGTGGCCATGTATGCACATGTGTGATTGTGGGGTGTTCATACGGCTGTACCTCCCTTTGGGACCATGCAGTACATGGGCATGGACTGCCACATTACATACCAGGAATACCTGTCATGTGTGTAATCACAGGACAGCAAATAGTATAATATGGTCTGTAGCATAGAACAGGCATACAGAGGGAAGGTAGACACCAGGTACACCCTTAATTTCGCAGTCAGCAGAGAGGTCATCTACCACCCATGTATGCAGCTCTACAGATGCATTAGGGAAGTACTAGTCAACACCAGGATGTGTATCCAAATATTACAGTTATCACATGATAGGCTGAAGGAGCAGCATATCTGGCATGTCTCAAGAATTACATACACATGACATACCAGTGTGAGATATTATGGATACAGCCTAGTAGCTTACACATATAGGGGCCATGCACATCATTTCTGGGCATACAGATGGTGCATACCAAATGACAGCAATGAGGCCATGTAAATCCACTACACACAGGTCAGGCAGGTAAAGTAGCAATGAGTCTTGTGTTGTGGCCGCTTGTGTGGGCATTTAGAGGACTGTGAAGATAATGAGTGGTATCAATGTGTGTATGTTAACAAGTGTGATGCAGGATGGAGTAACACATGGACATATGCATGGGACTGTCTGTAAAGCCATGGACAGGTAGGTTTTACGGAGGGGTGTGTGTGTGTGTGTGTGTGTGTGTGTGTGTGTGTGTGTGTGTGTGTGTGTGTGTGTGTGTGTGTGTGTGTGTGTGTACTGTTAGGCAATGCTGTACAGGTTTTAAAGTGTGTTTATTGTTTTCCCCCACAAGTGGTGAGGTGGATCAGGGTCCCTCCTGCATGCAATTTGATGTTGGTGTCCATACAGACACAAAAGATGATCATAGTACTGTTGGGGCACAGGTGGGGTTGTCAGGGGCCAACACTGTGCCAACATTTGACATCCCCCTTTTATCCACCCCAACCCTGCACACAGTTTCAGTGCCTACACATACCCCATCACCAGTGGCCATAGCGTAGGCACAATTGGCATTTGCTGGCAGTGCACAGGGAAGAGTGGTAATCATGCTTACTGTGTCCGGTCACAGCAGGCATAGCTGGATGGCCAGCAGGGCACCACATAGGTGGATGTCCCAGGGAGCTCATGGTAGGGCCGCTGGACATCATGCCCCTGGGATAGGCGACATAGCTGGTACCAGCAGGCACATGTTTCAGGCTGTAATGGTGGCGCAGGCATGTATTGAATGTTACACCAGACAGGGCCTGATGTTGCAGAGGGCTGCTTTTGCATCTGTAAGTGACAACCTCCATGATCTGTAGGGTACCATCTGTGCTTATACCGAGCACACAGATAGACGGCATGATGAGATGATGGCCCTCATCACCCATGGTGTATCTGTGCTTCAATGTGTGGTGGGGATGCCGCGATGCCCATGTGGACATGGGCCAGCAACACCAACAGCTGGCAGTCAACGTGGACATGCTATGATACCAAGGGGCTCCTGTAGTGGCAGTATCAGCCCCGGCACTGCAGGGGGTACTGTCCACACCACACCCCAGCAGGCCACATGCATGTGTTCTTTGCCAGTCCCTGGTACCAGCAGACAAATGTTATCAACAGGTGAGAGTAGCACATTGAGGCCTGTACCTGGACATGCTCGCAGATCCCCTTTCAAGCACAGTCCACGTGTCCGTGGCCAGAGGCAGTGAACTGCACACCCTGCCAGGTATGGTCTGCAGCTGTCCATAAACACCTATGTAGGGCAGTCACATGGCAGAACTGTATGCATGCATACCCACACACTATGCAAACACACCTAGGGCAACCCCTTACCTACACACACCACATGACCTCACCCAGCTCCCCACAGTACACTCCTCACCCACACACATGGTGTCAAGTGTATGGCCCACCCTCAGCCTGCGGCAAACCAAAAACACACCTTGTGCATATGATGATACCTGTGCCCCATCCCTGTCATCCATACCATTGATGCAGGGACAGGCTGATATGGTTCTGATGCACATGGTGACTGTACAGCAGTGTACCACAGTACTGCATTGTAACATGTTGTAGGGAGTAGAGTGTGAGGCATATTTGGCAGGTAGTGTAGCCATCTAGCAATGATGCCGTATAGCTGTTAGTAACACAGGTTGGTTGTGGTCTCTATAATGTTATCCAATTTTATTGTAGGCATACATGTGTCAGCACTACGATGCCCTGTGCATATGATGATACCTGTGCCCCATCTCTGTCATCCATACCTTCGATGCAGGGACAAGCTGACATGATTCTGATGCATGTTTTGACTGTACAACAGGTACCATAGTACTGCAGTGTAACATGTTGTAGGGAGTAGAGTGTGAGGCATATTTGGCAGGTAGTGTAGACATCCAGCAATGATGCCTTATAGCTGTTAGTAACACTGGTTGGTTGTGGTCTCTATAATGTTATCCATTTTTGTTGTAGGTGCACATGTGTCAGCACTAGGATGCCCTGTGCATATGATGATACTTGTGCCCCATCCCTGTCATCCATACCATCAATGCAGGGACATTCTGATATTGTTCTGATGCACACGGTGACTGTACCATAGTGCACCACAGTACTGAAGTGCACCATGTTGTAGGGAGTAGAGTGTAAGGCATATTTGGTAGGTAGAGTAGCCATCCAGCAATGATGCGTTATAGCTGTTAGTAACACTGGTCAATTGCAATCCCTATAATGTAATCCATTTGTGTTGTAGGTGTACATGTGTCAGCACGAGGATGGTCTGCAGTCATATTGCACAATCGGGTATGTCACTGTGCTGACAACATGGCTGTGACATATCTGGAGTACAGTCGAACACATTTCACAGGTTACTAAACCGGTTATTGCCTGTGCCACATGGACAGGTGGCCCACTGAGGAGTGAATACCCTGCAACCTGATGTAGACCCATCCACATACATGCACACTGTTACTTGGCAACACTAGGACTAGACCCCTACCCAGCTATGTTGTGATACTGATGTGTGTGTCTTACATTGCACACACTGCACAGCGTTTAGGGTGAGCTGTGTCCCAGGTTACATAGTACATGCAGAACATCCCCCAACATATACAGTATGCTAATAGGGGATGTAATGGGTGTTTTTGGATTATACGTAGTGTGACATACCATCATATACACATTTACAGACACAAAACAGCCAGATACACATCTGAGATACCAGGTCCTATTGCTGCTAACTAACATGACCATGTCTCCAATGTGTTACAGGTAAGCTGCACACATCACATGCATAACTGGCTTAAATTGTGGAAACAGTTACCTATATGATTGATGGTGACAGTGGTAACCTTAATGTTGTACGTGGGACATATACCTGATGTACCTTGGTGTAACAGTGTACACAGCACTCCCATCCCCCACTGGATTGTGTACTCCTTAAACCCATGATGACACTCTGCCATACCCACCATCATACATTGGCCAAAATTGCTATGCAATCCATAGTATACCCCAACATTGGTACTACAGGGATATGCATCTCATGGACATGCCACACGCATAGTAGGGCATCAATCAAGCTTAGGTTGCCTGTACATATCCCAGCTGGATATCTGCCATTTACACATCTGTACAGGGACTGACAGTAATCAGCTTGGCAGATAGCTATGCAGTAGCAGGAGTGCATTGACAGACCAGTAAGTGGTATATACTGTGACACAGCTCACACACCAGGGATACAAGAGGGAGGCCTCGGTGTCCAGCCATGCTCGCAGGTGTGCCTGTTGTCAGTACTACAATAAGCACTCTACTCTTGCCTGTGTTAGCACTGCCAACAGTAGTACTGCCATGATACACTGCATGCAAGTGTGACAGCACGTACCCTGGGCTACTACTCCTGTATGTAACACATTTACATGGATAACAGTGCTGTACAAGACTCATATATGTCTGTGTCCCACGCATGCCACTCACACCCCTTGCTACTGTAATGACAGCACATAGGTGCATGTATTGTACGTGGCATTACATACACTTATTACAGATTATCAGACTGGGTTGTGTGTCCTGGTTACCAGGACTAAGCTATGCTTAGCAAGTATCAACAATGCTGCAATAGAACAGCTAAGCTGATTTGCGCACTGGTAAAGTGCTGACTACACTGTGGAAGAGCCCGTACATTTACCCATAGCTTACCACTGCTTAACTTTGCCCAAACCCACACAAACCTGCTTAAAGCTGCTCAAAACTGCCTTAACCGCTCTGTATCTGATAGCCCTTGTCCTGCCCAGCAACAAAAGGAACAGCTGTTGCAGGTCTTGAACCCAGGAGCCTTTACACTGAAGTCACAGCACTTAACCTCTACGCCATAACCACTATGAAGACTGCTGTTGTTTTACCAATATAGCTGTCAAAACACATATTGAGTAGTATTAAAGAATTGCCTGTAGTTCCTAAATTGTGTAGTTCTTGTTATTAATATGACTTTTGCATCACATATGTTGTTTTATCATAATGTGCACATAGCAGATACATATGGTGAGATACATGTGGGAGGGTATACACAACCGTGAAGTTTACTTATGACAGGAATATGGTTGTATACATATAATAGGTCTATATATGTCTACATGTACATACACATGTATACTCATACATATGTCTGTATACACACCTGTATAGTGCTACATATATATGGACATGTGTACATCTCTTCATATGTGTATATATATATATATATATATATATGTATACATAGATGCATATATGCATATGTGTATAGATATACATATATGTATATATATATATATATATATATATATATATATATATATATAGATATGTATATAGCTATATATGTATGCACATTCTATGTGTACAGATATACCTAGTTATGTTGGTATATATGTAGATATCTATAACTATATGTGCATACATATCTATTCTGATATACCTACTAATTTCAATATATATGTAGATATCTATATGTATATATGCATATGTATCACTATCTGTAGATGTGTAGACATATATTGCTCTGTATATGTATATATCTGGGTGTGTATATGTATATCTATGTACATATACATACCCATCTATGTATGGCAATATGTATATGTGTAAATATCTATATAGATATCTGGATAATTATATATATATATATATATATATATATATATATATATATATTTTTTTTTTTTTTTCACTATATATCCTGAACATGGAGTGTAGCCCTACCTCAGCCCCTATAGTCCCAGTTTCATAGTGCAAGGGGATGTCAGGTATGTATAGCAGGTATATTAGTAGACTATTGTTACTGTAATAGGGATTGTCTTCACAGACATGATGTGTGTGGGAGGTCATATCTGCTTTTCACATGTGCGCCCTTGGCTACTGACAGACATCCTAAGCACATCATAGTACAGTACCGCTGCTAGCATGTAATGCTCCTGTGGACTACAGCAGAGATATTGGTCAATATATGTGGACATTCTGACACACTCTGGACAGTCCAGAGGTATACACAGAACCCCTTAGTGCAAAACGTGTGGACCAAGCATGACAATATGGATGTTAACAGCCATGTAGATGGGTATAACACATAACGGCTGGTATACATTTGCCGCCATAGGTTATGCATTCACAAACCCCTGTCTGTCCTGACACATAATAACTGCTAGTACAGAGGTGCCATGGCCACATATTACCCACTAGATATTGATATACATTTGTACAGCATCCCACTGCTCTGTCTGAAATACATGACTGTTAAGGGACTCCCAGCAGCAGTACATCTGACAAGTATCTGGACATGACATCTCACTGGGTAAGTACACTAAGCTGCTAGGCATGTAACAAAGCACTGTGCACGCTACGGGCAGACTGGCTCAACACTGGCCTACATCTCCTATGGGGGAATGCACATGTACCTGCATATAGAGCAGGCTCTACAGGCCTGTCACAGCACAGGGTAAGATACACCTGGGTGAAATTGCATAACCAC
This sequence comes from Protopterus annectens, assembly GCF_019279795.1. NCBI lineage: Eukaryota > Metazoa > Chordata > Ceratodontiformes > Protopteridae > Protopterus > Protopterus annectens. The sequence continues at coordinate 1,186,785,160 of NC_056728.1, forward strand.
AACCAATGTGAACACAGCCACAGCCACATATGGTAAGCTAGCATAATATTACAGTATATGGGCTATCTGTTCAACACCATCCTCATATGTGCCACTCACACACTAACCCTACATATACTGGGTCACTACACAGTGTGGTCTAATGCTTGTCTGTGGTATGGGACATGTGTGTGTATGGCCCTACAAACATGTAAAACAATATGGTAACATACAGTGGAGCAGCATGTAACATCAGATAGGATGGGATAAAGAACAATGACATCTACCACAGACTGTACACAGGCCAAAGTACATATTAACAATACACACACTGTCAATATTCACCATAAGTACACAGTCCTCAGTACTGTACATACAACCACAGAATGTCCAAGTTATGTCATCAAATATAATCTCTACTGTACATAACATGTGTAGCAGTCTGATATCTCACTGGCTTGTTATCGGATATGATGACACTAATTATGGTGTACAGCACATATGCACCTCTTATTGCATGACATATGTACAAAGGTTGACAGAGTTGTGCCTGGAAACACATACACAGGACCAATATTGACATGTTGCTGTGATAACCTCATACATTTACTGTTGTAACAGGGTTTTTTGCAATATATGTCGTATGACGGGTATGAAGTCAGTAACTGTCATGGCTTTCACCATCTACAGACTGCAATCCTCACACTACCTTCTGTTGTACACAGACAGATGTTCTGTGGGTAGCATATGAAACCAGTGGCACCACACACTGCCCAGTCTGCAGATGACCTTACAGATGGGGATTCCTCATAAATATAGCACTGACATGTCAGGTATTAAATTATGTAGGACAGCCATATCCACACACACCCTGTTAAACCAACATTACTCCAAATGCAGTATAACAGCACTTACTGTCTGTAGTTAGGTCAAGCAAGCCCCCCTCCTGTGTCTTGCCCTGTTTCCACAGTGTATGTTGTTAGAGGTAAATCCCCAGTCCATCTGAGATTCTGTTTGAAAAACAACAGATCATGTTCCTGCTCACAGTGAATGAAAAGGCCAAACACCAACATGATGTTCCCAGATGTTGGAGCGTGTTTCAATGCAATTGGCTATGGAAATGTTACCACAGCTGTTCCACATGCAATCAGCTAAATGAAGGGCTGTAATTCATGCAGAGGTCATCAGCTGATTATGAGCATCACTTAAAATACACATGCTGCTGCCTAAGCAAAGCAGGTGTAGGTCTCCACATCCACCAGAGAGGGAGTGAGAGAAGCAGACAGAGGCAAAAACAAGTCAGGGAGGGGTTGGAGAGTCAAGATAAACTTTATTTGTGTCACACACCTACCAGCGCAGGGTATCAAACCTCTGATGACTATGTAGTGCTATCACATTTCTATGCAGTTATTGGATGTGCCACATAGGTTACATGTGGTGGAGACCTCAGAAAGTATATGTGATGGTGAGTGGCATCTGCAACAGGGATATGGTAGCTATATGGTAGGTGTATTACATGTGCCTGTTCACATGAACAGGTGCCAGCGTCAACACAGCCACATTCTCACAGGGACACACACACATTGACACAAGAATACAACTCATCACTAGTGAAATTGCCACAACACATTACTGTGCAGGTATCACATGCACCACATGGGTGATACAGAGGTTATGGGTAAAGGGTATGGGGAGGTGTCTGACATCAGACAGCATGCTTCAGTATGCCAACGGGGGTTGTAGTAAGTGTGAATGTGAACATAAGCACCATACAACAAACACACACAGGGTGCCAGTACTGACATGCATGGGTGCATTGATTCAGTGGTCAACTGTGCCAGACAGCTATACAAGGCTAGGTGATGGGTATACCTTGGCATCAGGCCACATGACAATAGTCTGCATTGTGGCTCAGGGGTGTAGTTTCTGGATTTGCCAGCACAGGTGGGTATTGTCTTCACAATCCAGTCATCTGGGTGACTATTGCATGTGGCCAATGCTGTGCATTGCTTGCCATGTATGTGTTCCTTAGTCCATGACATGGATGGTGTCTGTGATGTGCACACCTCCCACTTGCATGTACAGTGACATATGGAACTGTACCTGGGGTGTCTGGTCCATGTTGTAAATACAAATTATCATCACATGTGCCAGTCCTGACCTCATGTGTTGGGAACTGGTAATGGACAGCAGGTTTACCCTGCATCTAGCATGCTAACAGCATTCCCTGGTGTCAGTGGTATCTGTCCATACAAGGCATGTTTTCAGGCATGGTGTGTCCTTTGTGGGTCACATTTGATGGCACCACAGGGGTTGCAGGTTTCCAGTGGGGAACATGGGGAAGGTGCACTGTCTGCATGTACATGCCTATTGGGCAAATGGGCAGAGTACTATGCCTTCTGTAGGTCAAAGCAATCACTCCATATCAGTGACCTACAGAAGGCATGGTACTCTGTAGGTCACTGCAATCACTCCATATCAGTGGGCACAATGCAGTGTATTACCAACATAGCAGCTGTTGCCTAGGCAAGTGTGTGTGTGTGTGTGTGTGTGTGTGTGTGTGTGTGTGTGTGTGTGTGTGTGTGTGTGTGTGTGTCATGTCTGGGAATAGAACTCCTACCTAAATAGTTTATGAGACTACAGCACTATGCAGTTATAGTACACGCCATGGAAATTACTGGAGTACTCCTTCCCCAAAGGTGTATTTCACATTGGATGATATCAGGAGGATTGCCAAAGTAGGGAATTCAAATTGTAGTGACTGTGGCTAGGCTAAAATGCATTGCTCCCTGCACAGACATTGAAACACACACAAAACATCCACAACCAACATGTGTGGGTATAGAGCCCCTAACAAAGATTTATATCACACTACTGCATGAAGCTGGTATAGGATGCACCACAGGGTTTACTGAATAGCTCCTTCCCCAAAGGTGTATTTCACATTGGATGACATCAGCAGGATTGCCAAAGTAGGGCATTCGGATTATAGTGAGTGTGGCTAGGCTAAAATGCATTTCTCCCTACCCAGACATTGAAACACATGCAAAACATCCACAACCAACACGTGTGGGTATAGAACCCCTAACAAAGGTCTATATCAACCTACATCATAAAGCTGTTATAGGATGTACCACAGGGATTACTGAAGAACTCCTTCCTCAAAGGTATATTTCACAGTGAATGACATCAGCAGGATTGCCAAAGTAGGGCATTTGAAATGCACTGAGTGTGACTAGACTAAAATGCAGTGCTCCCTACATAGACATTGAAGCACAGACAAAACATCTAGAACTGCCATGTGTAGGACTATAACCCTACCAGAGTTCTATATCACACTACAGGAGTACGCAGTTATGGCATGCGCTACAGAGATTACTGGGTTACATCTTCCCAGAGGTGTATTTCTAGGTGGATGACAGCAGCCTTACCAAAGTAGAGCATTTGAATTGTATGGAGTGTGACTACCCTAAATGCATTGCTCTCTACACAGACAGAGTCACACACACACACACACACACACACACACACACACACACACACACACACACACACACACACACACACACCTGCCAAGTCTGGGATTAGAGCTCCTACCTAACTAATTTATTATATTATCATCTGCGGTGGTGCAGCAGTAGCATTGTTACCTCACAGCAAGAGGTTCTCCGGTTTGATTCTTGGCTGGAGTGCAGGGAGTGTCTTCTGTGTGGAGTCTGCATGTCCTCCCCATGGTTGGCTGGGCATAAGAAAGACATGTGTAAATGGGCGTACCTCCGCTGAAGGTTGAATGTCGAGCTGGCACCTCAGCGTTCGTCAAAATCTACTGTTAATCATTAGCGGACTGGAGTTCCGCTGTGGCGACCCCTAACCGGGAAAAGCTGAAAGACAACAACAACAGCAGTATAAAGTTATAGAACCCACTATGGAGATTACTGGGCTACAACCTTCCCAGAGGTGTATTTCTAGGTGGATGACATCAGCAAAGTAGAGCATTTGAATTGTAGGGAGTGTGACTACCCTAAAATCATTACTGTCTACACAGACACACACACACACACACACACACACACACACACACACACACACACACACACACACACACACTTGCCATGTCTGGGATTGGAACAACCACCTATCTAGTTTATCACACTACAGCAGTATGCAGTTATGGGACACGCCACAGAGATTACTGGGCTACAATTCTCACAAAGGTGTATTTCAAAGTGGATGACCCCAGCAGGCTTGTCATAGTAGGGCTATTGGGAGGGCAGTATGTGTGTACGGGCCATAACCCATTCATCTAGAGGTTGACATGCTACATGTGGGCACACACAGGGTCATATTTCACAGGTACGTGTATACAGCTGCTAGATAACAACTTTCTTGTATAGTCATGTTGCACAGCTAGAATGTGCACCACATAGTCTGCAATGCTGACAGATACCGGTGGCTAGTATCTGCAGTGAGTGAACCTCATATGATTGTGGCCCTTTGGCTATGTGCTGTGTGGGACAGGCCTGGATGGCTCCTTATCACAGTCACCCTCTTCCACACATCTTTGTAGGTCTACCTTTGGCTTATTATAGTGCGTGGTCCTTACATATATGTCTGTATTCCTATCCACAGTGTGTGTGTGCAAAGCATGAGTGGTGCATACTGAGGAGTGTCTGCACTAACATCTGCGACTGCCAGATATGTCTGGTCCACTGGTGTTTGCAGACATGGCCTTCATGTGTTTAAGTGCATGAGCATGCCCAGTATGCCCATCTGTATTGCATGTGTGGATCGAGTCCAGATAGTTTGTACTGCAGTGCTGACCTTTGTGGTGTACACCTACAGGTAGCATGCTGTTTCTGCAGGGTATCCGTTGATCATTTGGCATTGACTGTTACTACATTTCTGCATAGGATGGGGAGGGCACACCTGACTATTTCTACATTTCTGCACAGGATTGTGGGGACACACCTGACTGTTATACATTTCTATGTAGGATGGGGGGGCAGACCTGACTATTTTGACATTTATACACAGGACTGGGGGGCACACCTGACTGTTGTTACATTTCTACATAGGTTGGGGTGTCACACCTGATGATTTCTACATTTCTGCACAGGACTGGGGGGGCACACCTGACTCATTACATTACTATGTAGGATGGGGGCACACCTGAATATTTCTACATTTCAACACAGGATTTCGGGGTACACCTGACTGTTATTACATTACTACGTAGGATTTTGGGGCACACCTGACTATTTCTACATTTCTACACAGGATTGGGAGGGCACACCTGACACTTGTACACATTTGGTATGACTGTACTGTTATGTCAGGTACTCCATTTCATTCTGTATTGTTAACTATCATGCTGACTAGAGGCACACCAGTGTACTACAGATCTTAGCATTGGTTGCCCTACATATTAGTGTCTGACTTCCTACCCTTCAGAACTAACATCCTACTGCCTGACCTGCTGTAATTTGTCTGTGTAGGCCTGGGGGGGAGTTACCCATAGCCATCATTCAGAAGCCATATCAAAGGCTCTGTTTGGGTTTATCTACACCTGTCCTGCTGGCTGAGACTGTTGTTGGGTATGTGAACCTCCCTGACTGGCATGTGTGAGTCATATGGACATACATGTCAACCAGTGCATTTCCTGCAGTAGGTTTTGTCATGCTGTGTAGTACTGGCTACTATGGTGGCTCCAGTATGTGTTACAGATGTCATGGTGCCACTATGGGTGTCTACTTTCTGCTGCCATAACATTCAGCCACCCAATTCCCTTGAATGCTCACATCCACACCATAGATACAGGTAACAACACATTTTACTCCATTTGGCAATTGGTAGTTTGATTGACGTACCTTGTGGGTGTGCCAGGATTGCGGATGGTGCTGTGGAGCTGGTTTGGTGTGTCATGCATGGCTGGAACAGCTCAACAATTTGCTGTAGGAGGTCCCTGTCCACCCTATAGCACTCCATCTCCAGCTCATGTAGTCCCTGGTAGGTTACCCTGGGTCTGTACACTCTTCTCCATTTCCACACTGTGGTTTGATCATCAGCATTCACATCCTCACCACCCTCAGCCTCTTGCACATGAGCCTCTTGCACATGCTGTTCTATATTGCCTGCTGCAGCCCCTCTCATTTTGTGTTTTTTTTTGTTAAAAGTTCCCCGCTTGTATACACTGGTGGTATAGAGTGTGGGAAAATCCAGAGGGGAAAGTGTTTACATAGTTTATAGTAGTGTTTTGGGCTGGGCTGGCCTGCTGCCTGTGTAATTGGCTGATTCTGACACATTTCACCTGCCAGCTATGCTAGTTCATCTTGATTACCTTCCTACTGCTGTTTTCCCTTTCCATTTTCTTCCTGTTTAAGCCAGGGGGCGGGCCGTGCAAACAGAGTGCGCAAATGTGCACAGTGCTGCTATTTCCTGGTTTAACTTTTTTTTTCTTCCTTTAAAACCCGGTGCGTGATGCGCACACCAGCTTAGGCAATGTAAAGAGTGCTAGGCAGATTCAGACACACCTCCTAGCTTAGCTGTGCTTAGCTAGGAGCAAACCCAAACCACAGGGCTCCAATCCGCTTACAGTATGCCTGACACCCCCATGATGTCAGCTAACTCGTAGGCTTGCACCAAGCTATTCCTACTCTTACACTGTTGGGACCTGACTAGCATGCTGGGGAAAACTGGGCTTCACCATCATTCCTCTCATTTGCATAGGATTGCCTGCTAATGCATAGTTATATGTCTCACACTGAGCCTCCCCCCTTAGCAACCACTACTCACTCCCCATGTTGTCTTCTGCCTGCCATTGACTTGCATGGCAGAATAGTGATTTTAGTTAGAATGCTTAATTTAGGTTTATTTTGTTATTTTCCCCCGATCCCGTTTGCACGCTGCTGCCCTACACTTAGACAGCTGAGATCAGCTAAAAAAATAATAGTTGATTTTTTTATTTTTGTTGGCTGTTTGCAATGCCAATGGCCTTATACTTGGCCATTGGCATGCTTACTAACTGATATGCAGCCTTTATTTTGAGCTGTCACAGCTCTGTTTTGGATTTTGCTTAAATGTACTTGGTTACTGAGTACATTTCTACAGATTGCACTAGTCCTGCACGGCCAGTTGCAAGCTTCCTGGATTGCAAATTAACCTCATTTGCATGGATTTCTCCTGCAAATGGGGTGATTTGCATACAGGGGCTTAGTCCATGCAGTACTAGCGTAGGGCTGCTCATGCATGGCCCTTCAGACTGTTCCTGGATCACACAACAGACACATTGCCTGCTAGAGCTTATGCACTGATTCTGCACGCTGTGCAAGGCATAGATAATCCGAGGGTCTGTCTCATATCAGAGCACAAAATATAGTAGCACTACTTAAAACAATTATTTGTTACTAACATCTCTGAATATTTTACTTCTACATATGACAATTTAATGACAACTTGGCTGCACAACTTATCACTAAACATATAAGGAATAAAAGCCTGCAGATCTGTATGCCAATTATATTTGCAGTAAACCATAATGAAAATAAGTAAACAAAAACTGATGACCTAAAAAAACTCCTGATAAAATCAAGGTAAAAATGTCAGTGTAATGAAATATGAAATATGAAAAATTCTGCTCCAAAATTAGGAAAATTACATACTTAAACTTAAGCATATCTGTAGAGACCCTATATGAACAAATCTTAGGGGTGCTTAACAAAAGCTTAGCTTAGCTACACACCTAAGTAATATTAAGATCAACCCCCAAATTCCTGAAAGCTTGCATGGCATGCAAGATTGGCGCAGGATCTCAAGCAGGCAATATGTCTGCCGTACGATCCAGGAACAGCCTGCAGGGGTGTGCACGAGCGCTCCTGCACTAATCCTGCATGGACTAAGGCCTGGTATGCAAATCGCCCCATTTGCAGGAAAAATCTATGCAAACAAGGTGATTTTGCAATCCAGATAGCTTGCAACAGTCCATGCAGGGCTAGTGCTATCTGCAGAAATGTACTCAGTTAGTAACCGAGTACATTTCTGCAAATCCAAAATGGAGCTGTGACAGCTCCAAAAAAAGGTTGCATATCATGTAATAAGCATGCCAGTGGCCAAGTATAAGGCCATTGGCATTGCAAACATAAAAATAAATACAGAAATCAAGTTTTATTTTTTTTATTTTTTTTTTTAGCTGATCTCGGCTGTTTAAGTTTCGGGCAGCGGTGTGCAAACGGCATCGGGGCAAATAACAAAATGAACTTAAATTAAGCATTTGAACTAAAATCAGTATTCTGCCATGCAAGTCAATGGCAGGCAGAAGACAACATGGCCAGTGAGTAGTGGTTGCTAAGGGGGGAGGCTCAGTATGAGACATGTAACTCTGCATTAGCAGGCAATCCTATGCAAATGAGAGGAAGGATAGTGAATCCCAGTTTTCCCCAGCATGTGTGTCAGGTCTCAACGGTGTGAGAGTAGGAATAGCTTGGTGCAAGCCTACGAGTTAGGTGACATCATGGGGGAGTGTATCAGGCAAACTGTAAGTGGACTGAAGCCCTGCAGCTCGGGTCTGCTGCTAGCTTATCACAGCTAAGCTAGGGAGTGTGTCTAAACCTGCCTAGCACTCTTTACAAAGCCTAAGCAGGTGTGAACGCTGTGCATCGGGTTTTACAGGAAGAAAAAATAAGTCACCCCAGGAAACAGCAGCATTGTGCACATTTGAGCGCTCTGTTTGCGTGGCGCATCCATGGGCTTAAACAGGAAGGTAATGGGAAGGGAAAACAGCAGTAGGAAGGTAATCAAGGAGAATTAGCATATCTGGCAGGTGAAATGTATCAGAATCAGCCAATTATATAGGCAGCTGACCAGCCCATCCCAGAACACTACTATAAACTAAGCAAACATCTTCCTCTCTGTTTTTTCCCACACTCTTCACCACCGTTGTATACAAGAGGGGAAATTCTAACCAACAAACCTACAAAATGAGAAGGACTGCAGCAGGCAACATAGAACAACATGTGCAAGAGGCTGAGGGTGGTGAGGATGTGAATGCTGTAGATCAACCCACAATGAGGAGACAGAGAAGAGTGCACAGACTGAGTGTAACCTACTAGGGGCTACATGAGCTGGAGATAGTGGAGTGCTATAGGGTTGACAGAGACTGCCTACATCAAATTGTTGAGCTGTGCCGGCCACACCTGACACATCAAACTGACCGAGGGAAACCCATCCAAGTGGATACCAAGTTATTTGTAGGCCTAGCAATACTAGCCACAAGTACCTCCCAAAGCTCAACTGGGGATATCATGGGGATCTCACAGGCATCAGCATCTAGAGTATTCCACCAGTTCCTGGATGCCATGTCAGCACATGCCAGTGAGCACGTATATTTCCTCAACACCCGTGAGGTGTTGGCCGACAATATGCATCTTTTCCACCAAATAGCAGAATACCCTGAGGTAGTGGGTGCTATGGACTGCACGCACATATGCATGAAAACAACCCAGTGATCAGCGTAGGGCCTACATCAACCACAGGGGCATCCCCTCCATCAACTGCCATGTCGTATGTGATGTCCAGGGCATTGCAATGAATGTGTATGCTGGCTGCCCTGGAAGCTATGGCGATTCCCACATATGACATCTGATGCAGCTCTACCAGAGATTTGCCAAAGGGGACATCTCCTATGGTCACCTAGTGGGGGATGCTGGTTACACAATGGAGCTTTGGCTGATGACACCCATCAGAAATGCACACACACCTGAACAAGAACGTAGAAATGAGGCACACGCACAGACCAGACTTATAATAGAGCATGTGTTTGGGATGTTCAAGTCATGGTTCCAGTGTCTGGACATGTCTGGTGGAGCCTTGCAGTACTCACCAGCTACAGGTACCCATATTGTTATGGTATGTGCCATGCTGCACAATATGATCCTGTGGAAACAGCTGCAGCAGGAACAGCATGGGGCAGGTCCACACAGCCCCCCACCAATGCCAAGGCCTGCACAGGCACAGAGTGACTCAGACGAACAACCTGAGCATGTGCCAGTTGGCAGATGGAGGTGCGCCCAGTATGCCGAGGCTGCGGCAAAGAGACAACACATAGCACATACACTGACACAGAAGAGACATAGGGAATGACACCTCTCTCTGACTCGCACATACAGTAAATGTGATGCCAAACATGACACTACCTGTGCTCAACCATGTATAGGGAGTGTACTATGTGAATCCGACATAGGCAGCCCTCCAGCACCATCCGCATGTCTGGCACACCCTCAAGGTTAGTCAATCAACCTACCCATTGCCAAATGGAGTAGAATGTGTCGTTACCTGTATCTATGGTATGTATGTGAATATGCAAGGGAATTGGGTGGCTGAATGTTATGGCAGCAGACAGTAGACACCCACAGTAGCACCATGACATCTGTAACACATACAGGAGTCACCATAGTAGCCAGTACTACACAGGGTGACAAAACTCACTTCAAGAAATATGCTGAGCAACATGTGTGTGTCCATATGACCAACACATGCCAGTCAGGGCAGTTAACATACCCAACAACAGTCTCACTAAGCAGGACAAGTGTAGACAAACCCAAACAGAGCCTGTTCTATGGCCCCTGATTGATGGCTATGGTTAACCTCCCCCCCAGGCCTACACGGACAGTCTACAGCAGGGCAGGCAGTGGGATGTTAGTTCTGAAGGGTAGGAAGTCAGACAATAATATGTAAGGCAACCAAAGCTATGATCTGTGGTACACTGGTATGCCTCTAGTCAGCATGATAGGTAAGAATACAGAATGAAATGGAGTGCCTGACATACCAGCACAGTCATAGCAAATGTGTACAAGTGTCAGGTGTGCCCCCCCCCACCCTATGTAGTAATGTAATAATAGTCAAGTGTGCCTCCCAATCCTGTGTAGAACTGTAGAAATAGACAGGTGTGTCCCTATATAGTTATGTAATAACAGTCAGGTGTGCCCTCCAACATCCTGTGTAGAAATGTAGAAATAGTCAGATATGCCCCCCCACCCTATGTAGTAATGTAATAACAGTCAGGTGTGCTCCCACAACCCTGTGTAGAATAGAAGAAATAGACAGATGTGCCTCCCCCCATCCTATGTAGTAATGTAATAGCAGTCAGGTGTGCCTCCCCATCCTGTGCAGAAACATAGAAATAGTCAGGTGAGCCCCCCAGCCTATGTAGGAATGTAATAACTGTCAGGTGTGCCCCCAACCCTATGTAGAAATTTAGAAATAGACAGGTGTGCCCCCTCATGTAGTAATGTAATAAAAGTCAGGTGTGCCCCCCCAATCCTGTGTAGAAATGTAGAAATAGTCAGCTGAGTCCCACCCATCCTATGCAAAAATATAGGAATAGTCAATGCCACATGCTTGATGGATACCTTGCAGAACAGCATGCCACCTGTCGATGTAAAACAGAAAGGTCAGCACTGCAGTACAAACTACCTGGACTCAATCCACGCATTAAATACAGATGGGCATACTGGGCATGCTCACACACTTGGAGAAATGAAGGCAATGTCAGTCAACAACATACTGAAAGGTCATACTCAGCATGCTCACACACTTAAACACAGGAAGGCCATGTCTGCAAACACCAGTGGACCAGACATATCTGGCAGTCACAGATGTTAGTGCAGACACTCAGTATGCACCACTCATGCCTTACACACACAGTGGATAGGAATACAGACATATATGTAAGGACAACACACTATAATAACCCAAAGGTAGACACACATAGATGTTTGGAAGAGGGTGACTGTGACAAGGAGCCATCCAGGCATGTCTCACCCAGCAGACAGCCAAAGGGCCCGAACTACATGAGGCTCAGATGTCACTCACTGTAGATACTAGCCACCAGTATCAACCAGCATTTCAGACTATGTGGTGCACGTGTCAGCTGTGCAACATGACTGTACATGGTAGTAGTCATCAAGCAGCTGTATACACGTACCTGTGAAATATGACCCTGTGTGTTCCCGCATGTGGTGTGTCAACCTCTAGATTAATGGGTTATGGCCCATGCACACACACACTGCCCTTCCCATAGCCCTACTATGACACGCCTGCTGAGGTCATCCACTGTGAAATACACCTTTGGGAGAATTCTAGCCCAGTAATCTATGTGGTACATCCCATAGCTTTGACTGCTGTAGTGTGATAACATAATTAGGTAGGAGTTCAAATCCCAGACATGGCAAGTGTGTGTGTGTGTGTGTGTGTGTGTGTGTGTGTGTGTGTGTGTGTGTGTGTGTGTCTGTCTGTCTGTCTATGTAGAGAGCAATGCTTTTTAGGGTAGTCACACTCCCTACAATTGAAATCCTCCCCTTTGGCAAGGCTGCTGATGTCATCCACCTAGAAATACACCCCTGGAAAGGTTGTAGCCCAGTAATCTCTCTACCATGTCCTGTAACTGCGTACTGCTGTAGTGTGATAAATTAGTTAAGCAGCTGTTCTAATCCCAGACATGGCAAGTTTATGTGTGTGACTCTTTGACTCTGTTTGTGTAGAAAGCAATGCTTTTTAGGGTAGTCACACTCCCTACAATTCAAATGTTCCACTTTGACAAGGCTGCTGATGTCATCCACCTAGAAATAAACCTCTGCAAAAATTGTAGTCCAGTAATCTCTGTAGTGCATCCTGTAACTGCATACAGTTGTAATGTGGTAAATTAGATAGCTGTTCTAATCCCAGACTTGGCAAGTGTTTGTTTGATTCTGTCTGTGTAGAGAGCAATGCTTTTTAGGGTAGTCACACTCCCTACAATTCAAATGCTCAACTTTGGCAAGGCTGCTGATGTCATCCACCTCGAAATAAACCTCTGGTAAGGCTTTAGCTTAGTAATCCCCATAGCATATCCTGTAACTGCGTACTGTTGTAGTGTGATCTAGACCCCTGTTAGGGATTCTATATCCACACATATCGATTGTGGATGTTTTGTGTGTGTTTCAATGTCTGTGTAGGGAGCAATGCATTTTAGGCTAGTCACACTCAGTACATTTCAAATGCCATACTTTGGCAATCCTGCTGATGTTATTCATTGTGAAATACACCTTTGGAGAAGGAGTCCTCCAGTAATCCCCGTGGTGTGTCCTATAACAGCTTTATGCTGTAGTGTGATATAGACCTCTGCTAGGGGTTCTTTAACCACACGTGTTGGCTGTGAATGTTTTGTGTGTGTGTTACTGTCTGTGTAGGGAGCAATGCATTTTAGTCTAGCCACACTCACTGCAATTCGAATGTCCTATTTTGCCAATCCTGCTGATGTCATCCAATGTGATATACACCTTTGGGGAAGGAGTACTCCAGTAATCTTCGTGGCACGTACTAGAACTGTGAAGTGCTATAGTGTGATAAACTAGTCAGGTAGGGGTTCTACTCCCAGACATCACAGGTGTGTGTTTGTAACTCATACTCTGTGTGGAGGTCGGTGTGAGTGTATGATACCTGGGCCCAATGTGGACCAGGTTTTACACATTTCTTATATGGTGGTGCTAGTGTATATCACAATGTCCACCATACAGGGATAACAGATGTGAAATAGCCAAGAGGCTAGGGTGCAAATCCATACCCATACGTGACACCAAGACCAGGCAATCACAGTTAGCAACCCCAGTATTACCCAGAGCACACTCTCAACCCATGTCTCATTCACACACACACACACACACACACACACACACACACACACACACACACACACACACACACACACACACACACACACACACATGCCTTGGCAACAGCCAATATGTGGGTAGTACACTGCATATTGGCCACTGAGTGATTGCAGTGGGCTACAGAGGGCATGGCATCCTGTCCATCTGTCCAATAGGCACGTATATGCAGATAGTGCACCTTCCCCATGTTCCCCACTGGGCACCTACAACACCTGTGGTGCCATCACATGTGGCCCACAAAGGGCATACCATGCATGAAAACATGCCCTGTATGGACAGATGCCACTGACATCAGGGAATGCTGTTACCATGTTACCAATGTCGGTGCAAGGTAAACCTGATGTCCATTACCATTGGCCACTGAGTGATTGCAGTGGGCTACAGAGGGCATGGCATCCTGTCCATCTGTCCAATAGGCACGTATATGTAGATAGTGCACCTTCCCCATGTTCCCCACTGGGCACCTACAACACCTGTGGTGCCATCACATGTGGCCCACAAAGGGCATACCATGCCTGAAAACATGCCCTGTATGGACAGATGCCACTGACATCAGGGAATGCTGTTACCATGTTACCAATGTCGGTGCAAGGTAAACCTGATGTCCATTACCAGTTCCCACCACAGGTGGCCAAGACTGGCACATCTGATCATAATCTGTGTACACAACATTGGTCAGACACCCTAGGTACAGTTCCACATGTCATTGTACATGCATGTGGCAGGTGTGCACATCCCAGACACCGTTCATGTCATGGACTAAGGAACACATACATGGCAAGTGATACACAGCATTGGCCACACACAATAGTCACCCAGGTGACCGGCTGGGGGATACACTACCCACCTGTGTGGGCAAATGCAGGAACTACAGCCCTGAGCCACAATGCTGACCATTGTCATGTGGCCAGATGCCAAGGTATACCCATCACCTAGCCTTGTATAGCCATCTGGCAAAGTCAACCACCACATACCGTGCAGAAATACACCCATGCATGTCAGTACAGGCACACTGTGTGTTTGTATGTGTGTTGTATGATGCATATGACCACATCTGCAATCACTACAACCCACATTGGCATACTGAAGCATGATGTCTGATGTCAGACACCTCCACATACCCTTTGCCCATATCACCTCTGTATGACCTCTGTGGTGCATGTGATACCTGCACAGTAATATGTTGTGGCAATCTCACTAGTGATGGCTTGTATTCCTGGCCCTGCCAAGTGTGTTGATGTGTGTGTGTCCCTGTGAGAATGTGACTGTGCTGACACTGGCACCTTCTCAGATGGACAGACACGTGTTCTACACCTACCGTAGAGCTACCATATCCCTGTTGCAGATGTCACTCACCATCACATATACGTTCTGAGGGCTACACAACATGTAAACTATGTGGCACATCCAATAACTGCATAGAAATGTGATTGCACTACATAGTCATCAGGGGTTGGATATGGTGTGTGACACAAACATGCTTAAGTTTTACTTTTCCACCTCTACCTGACTTGTCTTTGCCTCTGTCTGCTTATCCCACTCCCTCTCTGGTGGATGTGAAGACCTACACATGCTTTGCTTAGGCATCAGCATGTGTATTTTAAGTGATGCTCATGATCAGCTGATGGCCTCTACATGAATTGCAGCCCTCCACTAGCTGATCGCATGTGGAACAGCTGTGGTAACATTCCCATAGCCAATTGCATGGAAACACACTCCAGTATCTAGGAACATCATGTTGGGTGTTTGCCCTTTTCATTCACTGTGAGCAAAAACTAGATCTGTTGTTTGGCAAACAGCATCTCAGATGGATTGGAGATATACCTCTGACACCATACACTGTGGAAACAGGGCAACACACAGGAGGAGGATGTGCCTGACCTGACTACAGACTGTAAGTGCTGCTATACTGCATTTGGAGTAATGTTGATTTAACAGTGTGTGTGTGTGTGTGTGTGTGTGTGGATATGGCTGTCCTACATGTTTTAATACCTGCCATGTCAGTTCTATGTTTATGAGGAATCCCCATCTGTAGGGTCATCTGCAGACTGGGCAGTATGTTGTGCCTTTGGTTTCATGTGTTACCCACAGAGCATCTATCTGTAAACTGCAGAAGGTAGTGTGAGGATTGCAGTCTGTAGATGGTGAAAGCTGTGACAGTTACTGACTTCATATCCCTCATAGGACATATGTTGCAACAAACCCTGTTACAACAGTAAATGTATGAGGTTATCACAGCAACATGTCAATATTGGCCCTGTGCTTGTGCTTTCAGCCACAACTCTGTCAACCTTTGTACATATGTCGTGCATTAAGAGGTGCATATGTGCTGTACACCATCATTAGTGTCATCATATCTGGTAACAAGGCGGTGAGATATCAGACTGCTATACATGTTATGTACAGTAAGGGTTATATTTGATGACATAACCTGGGCATTCTGTGGTTGTTTGTACAGTACTGAGGTCTGTGTACCTATGGTGAATGTTGACAGTTTGTGTATTGTTAATATGTACTTTGGCCTGTGTACAGACTGTGGTAGATATCATTGTTCTAGGTCCTGTCCTATCTGATGTTACATGCTGCTCCACTGTATGTTACTATATTGGCTTACATGTTTGTAAGGCCGTACATACCCATGTCCCATACCACAGACAGCCATCAGAACACACTGTGTAGCCACTCAGTATATGTAGGGTTAGTCTGTGAGTGGCACATATGTGGATGGTGTTGAACAGATAGTCCATATACTGTAATATTATGCTAGCTTACCATATGTGGCTGTGTTTACATTGGTTGTGGATATGCACTTTCACACAGGTGTATCTTACCCTGTGCTGTGACATTCCTGTAGAGCCTGCTATATATGCAGGTACATGTGCATTCCCCCATAGGAAATGTAGGCCAATGTGGAGCCAGTCTACCTGTAGCCTGCACAGTGCATTGTTACATGCCTAGCAACTTAGTGTACTTACCCAGTGAGATGTCATGTGCTGATACTTGCCAGATGTACTGCTGCCGGGCCTCCCTTAACAGTCATGTATGTCAGACAGAGCAGTGGGATGCTGTGCAGATGTATGTCAATATCTAGTGGGTAGTATGTGGCCATGGCACCCCTGTACCAGCAGATATTATGTGTCAGGCCAGACAGGGGTGTGTGAATGCATAACCTATGGTGGCATATGTATACCAGTCATTGTGTGTTATACCCATCTACATGGCTGTTAACATCCATATTGTCAGGCATGGTACACGTGTTCTGCACTAATGGGTTCTGCCTATACCTATGGACTGCACAGTGTGTGTCAGAATGTCCACATATATTGGCCAATATCTCTGCTGCAGTCCACAGGGGCATTACGTGCTAGCAGCGGTACTTTACTATGAGGTCCTTAGGATGTCTGCCAGTAGCCAATGGCACACATGTGGAAAGCAGATGTGACCTCCCACACACACCATGTCTGTGAAGACAATCCCAATTACAGTAGCAATAGTCTAATAATATACCTGCTATACATACCTGACATCCCCTTGCACTACGAAGTTGGGACTATAGGGGCTGGGTTAAGTCTACATTCCATGTCCAGGACATATGGTGAAAATATATGTACATATAATTATCCAGATGTCTAAAATATGATTACCTATATATATATATATATATATATATATATATATATATATATCAACATATATAGATGGGTATGTATATGTACATAGATATACATATACATATACAGAGAAATATATGTCTCACATATACAGATAGTGATACATATGAACATATATGTATGGATATCTACAGATATATTGACAGTAGTAGGTATATCAGAATAGATATGTATGTATATATAGTTATCTATATATATATATATATATATATATATATATATATATATATATATATATATATATATATATATATATATATGTACCAACATAACTAGTCATATCTGTACACATCGGATGTGCTATATACACATATATCTATATGTACATATATGTATACACACACACATATATATATATATATATATATATATATATATATATACACACATATGTATACATATATATATATATATATATATATATATATATATATATATATATATATATATGTGTATACATATGTTCATACGAAGAGATGTACACATGGCCATATATATGTAGCACTATACAGATGTGTATACAGATGTATGTATAAGTATACATGTGTGTGTACATGTAGACATATATACACCTATGATATGTATACAACCATATTCCTGTCATGAGTAAACATCACAGTTGTGTATACCCTCCCACATGTATCTCACCGTATGTATCTGCTATGTGTACATTATGATAAAACAACATATGTGATGCAACAGTCATATTAATAAGGACTACCCAATTTAGGAAGTAAAGGGAATTGTTCAATACAACTCAATATGTGTATTGACAGCTATATTGGTAAAACAACAGCTGTCTCTACAGTGATCATGGCATAGTGGTTAAGTGTTGTGACTTCATTGTAAAGGGTCTTGGGTTCAAGAGCTGTTTACTTTGTTTCTGGGCAGAACAAGGACTATTGGATACAGAGTTGTTAAGGCTGTTTTGAGCAGCTTTAAGCACGTTTGTTTGGTTTGCGTGAATCTAAGTTGTGCTAAGCTATGGGTAAACTTTCGAGCATTTACACTGTGTAGGCAGTGCTTACCAGTGCGCAAATCAGCTTAGCTGTCATATTGCAGCAATGTTGATACTTGCTAAGCATAGCTTAGCCCTGGAAACCAAGACACACAACCCAGTCTGATAACCTGTAATAAGTGTATGTAATGTTATGTACAATACATGCACCTATGTGCTGTCATTACAGTAGCAAGGGGTGTGAGTGCCATGTGTGGGACACAGAAATATATGAGGCCTGTACAGCACTTTTATCCATGTGACTGTGTGACATACAGGTGTAGTAGCCCAGGGTACGTACTATCACACTGGCATGTAGTGTATCATGGCAGTACTACTGTTGACAGTGCTAACCCAGGGAAGAGAAGAGTGCTTAATGTATTACTGACAACAGGCACACCTGCCAGCATGGCTGGGCACTGACGACTCCCTGTCATATCCCTGGTGTGTGAACTGTGTCACAGTATATATCCCTTACTGGTCTGTCAATGCACTCATGCTATTGTATAGCTACCTGCCAAGCTGATGACTGTCAGTCCCTGTACAGATATGCAGATGGCAGGTATCCAGCTGGGATATCTACACACAACCTATGCTTGATTGATGTCCTACTACGCACGTGGCATGAGCATGAGATGCATATCCCTGCATTACCAATGATGGGGTATACTATGGGTTGTATCGCAGTCATGGCCAATGTGTGATGGTGGGTATGGCAGAGTGTATCATCATGGGTTTCAGGGAGTACACTATCCAGTGGAGGATGTGGATGCTGTGTACACTGTTATTACACCAATGTACACCAGGTATATGTGCCATGTACCACGTTATGCTTTCCACTGTCACCATCAATCATACACGTTACTGTTAACATAATCCAAGCCAGTTATGCATGTGATGTGTGCAGCCTACCTGTAACACATTGGAGACATGGCCAAGGTAGTTAGCAGTGACAGGCCCTGGTATCTCAGATGTATGTCTGGCTGTTATGTATCTGTAAATGTGTATATGATGATATGCCACACTATGTATCATCCAAATACACCCATTACATCCCCCATCAGAATACTTTACATGTCGCGGGGTGTTCTGCATGTACCATGTAACCTAGGACACACCTCACTCTAAATACTGTGTGGTGTGTGCAATGTAAGCCACACATGTCAGTATCACAACATTGCTAGGTAGGGGTCTAGTCCCAATGTTGGCAAATAACAGTGTGCATGTATGTGGATGGGTTTATATCAGGTTATAGGGATTACATGCCTCAATGGGCCACCTGTCCATGTGGCACAGGCAATACCCAGTATAGTAACCTGTGGAATGTGTTCGACTGTACCCCAGATATGTCACTGCCATGGTGTCAGCACAGTGACATACCTTGTTGTGCAGTATGACTGCAGATCATCCTTGTACTGACACATGTACACCTACAACATACATGGATCACATTTTAGAGACCGCAACAAACCAGTGTTACTAATAGCTATAAGGCATCATTGCTGGATGGCTACACAACCTGCCAAATATTCCTCACACTCTACTCCCTACAAAGTGTTACACTGCAGTACTATGGTACACCGTTGTACAGTCAATGTGTACATCAGAACCATATCAGGCTGTCCTTGCATCAATGGTATGGATGACAGGGATGGGGCACATGTATCATCATATGCACAGGGTGTGGTGTTGGTTTCCAGAGGCCAAGGGTGGACCATACATTTGACACCATGTGTGTGGGTGAGGGGTGTACACTGCGGAGCTGGCTGAGGTGATGTGGTGTGTCTAGGTATGTGATTGCCCTAGGTGTGTTTGCATAGTGTGTGGGTATGCATGCACATAGGTCTGCCCTGTGGCTGCCCAACACAGATGTTTATGGACAGCTGCAGACCATACCTGGCAGGATGTGCAGTTCACTGCCTCCATCCATGGATACGTGGACTGTGCCTGTAGGAAGTAGAGAGATGGTGGAACCAAGAACCCAAGTATATAAATATACGTATGAGTAAAGAGACTTGTAGGCTGGAGAATAAAATACTTGAAATTTATTACATAACACAAAGTTAGGTAAGCACTTTCAAGGCAATCCTCTTCATCAGACCTTAATACACAAATAAATTAGCACACAAGGTTTAAATAAAACCAACAACCAATAAAAATTATTTAAAAATCAGTGAAGCAACCCTCTTTTTTTCAAAAGAAGTTTTAAGGACACAGCACTGTTAAGGCCAGGTGATAAGTATGCCTTAAAGTCCACTATCCTCTTTAATTCAGCATATTATGTTCCATTGTTAATATCATCTTCTCTAAAACTCACGTTCATTTTCTGCAAAACCAAAAATTTTAAATTATGCTGGTCTCCACAATCTAAAACATGTTTGGCTAGTGCATTAGTAAGCCTGCTGTTCCTAATATCATTAAGATGGTCCATTACCCTTTCCTTTAATGTTCTGTTGGTTTTACCAATGTAGACTGCACTACAGAGATTACACTTAGCAAAATACACAATGTTTTTAGTAGAGCAATCTGCAGAAAATAAAAACTCTACAGGCGTCTGATGCACAGGGTGTAAAATCATGCAAGTAGACCAAATACTATTACAAATCTCTGTGATTTCTACATAAAAAGTCCCTCTATGCTGAAAGACAAACCTGTCACATATTTTCTTCTGTTTGCAACAAAGTTTCTTTTTTAAATTCTTGCCATTTTTGAAATTAAAACTGAGTATAGAACCAACAACACAACTGATTTCAGGGCCAGTAAGGAGAATGGGCCAGTTCTTTTTAATGATGTCACATGTCTTGTTGACATCATTAGAAAAAGTAAGACATAGCCTATTCACAGATGTTGAGGAGATCTGCCTTTCTGGGAGTGCATTCACTAGATGCTCATCTGAATAGTAGGGTTTGGTTTTGTAACTTTCATATGAATCTTTTTCCACTATCGCTCTGTCAATATCAGACTTCTTATATCTTCTCTCAACAAACTCTGTAGTGAGATGACTCATGGCTTCCATTAATTCTTCCCTGTCTCTATGTAATCTCTTGCAGCGTAAGACTTGGTTCTTAACTATATTCTTAGTAATGTGTCTAGGATGCATCCTGGAGAGGTGAAGAATGTTGTTCTTCCTACAGTCCTTCCTATGTATTCTGGTTGAGATATTACCAAACATATTTTTACTCACAGTTACATCCAGAAAGCTGATTTCACCTTTGGAGTGACTAAGGGAGAAGGATAGGTACCCACTTGTATTATCAAGGAACCTAACATATGTATCTAATTGTGTCTCGTCACCATGCCAAGCAAAGAAGATATCCACAAAACGTTTATAAAACATAATGTGCTGCTTGTACATGTCGGAGGTAAAAAACATTTCTTTCTCCCATTGGGCGAAAACAATACTGGCATATGTGTTGGCACATGCCGTGTCCATAGCAACTCCCACTTTCTGAAGAAAAAAACTCTCTTTCAGACAAAAAAATATTATTCTCTAGAATCTAGTAAAGAAGTGCACATATCATATTGGTTTTGGTATTGCTGAAGTTGCTCTCCTTGGTAAGAAACTGCCTGACATTCTCAATCCCTTCATCGTTGGGAATAACCATGAACAAAGAGCTCACGTCCAATGTAACAAAGATAACATCAGTTAAACCTACAGCTTGTTGAGTTTCAGCCCAGTCATAAAGATGTTCTAAGAACTATTTGCTGTCATGGAGGACAGTTGTTACCTTATTCAACACAGATCTTAGCTGTTTTTCTACATATATAGACATTGGCTCTGTGAGCCAACCTCTTCCTGATACAATAGGTGGAAGTGGGGGATTTTGTGGATCTTTATGCACTTTTGAAAGACCATAAATTGTTGGTATAGTCGGGTGTTCTACACTAAAATAGTTGAAAAGATCGTAGTCTATTTGGTTAGTCATGAGCAAATCATATAAATAGAAATTCAGTCAGTTGATAATACCATTAACCTGAAATTTCTGTAATATGATGTACACTTTTTCATCATGAAGCATGCTAAACATCCTATCCATATAATTTTTAGTATCAAACACAACAATTCCACCTCCCTTGTCTGCAGGTCTAATAACTAAAAAATCTATATTAATTAGTGTTCATAGAGCCTCATTCTCTTTAATAGTAAAATTGTAAAAACTATTACTAGATTTCAAAGTAGCCATTTTCTTAAGGTCATCTTCACACATTTTTTCAAAGGCATTCATAGCAGGGGAATTATTAGGAACAAAGCAACTTGGTTTCTTAAAAATGCATCTGTCAACATTATTCCCATTATTATCATCATAGATAACTTTCAACATTGTATTCCTGGCAATCTAATTAATGTCTAGGATGGATGGTATCAACTAAATTCATGCCACAAGCTTTTATGAAGGATAACCCTTTATTCAGGACTGAGAGTTCCTCTTTGGTGAGAGCAACAGGAGATAGGTTAAAGACCAAGTAATTTATCTGCAAGCCCATGTGTTCAGGCCTCTGCTCTGAGATGTGGGGTTGGATTCTATCCTTACCCGTCTCCTGCGACTTCTGGACCTGCTCTTGCATACATCCTGCCTTATAGGCAGAGCCTTGTCCAAAAAAAAACACTGACTTAGTAGACATTCAGCATTCTTTTTGTCTTTTGACCCTATGTTCACAGAATTACTGTTGTTGAAAGGAAACATTTTCGGTTTAACTACAGGTTCATTAGCAATATGCTTCTGTGTAATTATTTCAATATTAAAATCATTAGCTGAGATCTGAGTACTTTGCACATTAACAGCATTTTGAGCAGTAAAGTCATTGTCAGTGTCATTTGAAAATACTGCTGCAGCATTACTGTCACAAGTGCTATTCTTATTTAAACTATTGCTAAGAGTAACGGCTGCATCATTAAAAGCAGAAGGTGACGGCATACACTGTTCAGAAGTGAGAACATCAACTTCAGTATCTATCTCTACAACATGGACTGTGCCTGCCAGGGGTTCAGCGGGCATGTCCAGATACAGGCGTTGATGTGCTACTCTCACCTGCTGATGACATTTGTCCGCTAGTACCAGGTCCCTACTGGGACTAGCCAGGACCACGTGCACATGGCCTGGTGTGGTGTGGACAATACCCCCCCTGCACTGCTGGGGCTGCTACTGCCACTATGGGAGCCCCTTGGTGTCCTAGCACATCCATGTTGACTTCCAGCTGTTGGTGTTGCTGGCCCACGTCCACGCGGGCATCGCTGCATGCCCACCACACATTGAAACATGGAAACACCACAGCTGATGAGGGCCATCATCTGATCATGCCATCTATCTGTGTGCTCAGTATAAGCACAGATGGTACCCAACAGTTCACGGAGGTTGTCGCTTAAAAATGCAAGAACAGTCCTCTGCAAAAACAGGCCCTGTCTGGTGTGATGTTCAATATGTGCCTGCACAGCCATTAGAATCTGAAACATGCACCTGCTGGTACCAGCTATGTCGTCTATGCCAGGGGCATAATGTCCAGTGGCCCTAACATGAGCACCCTGGGACATCCACCTATGTGGTGCCCTGCTGGCCATCTGGCTATGCCTGCTGCAACTGGACACAGTAGGCATGGTTACCATACTTCCCTGTGCACTGCCACCAAATGAGTTGTTCCTCTGCTATGGCCACTGGTGATGGGGTATGTGTAAGCACTGAAACTGTGTGCAGGGTTGGGGTGGCTAAAAGGGGGATATCAAATGTTGTCCCAGTGTCAGCCCCTGACAACCCCACCAGTGCCCCAACAGTACTGTCATCATCTTCGGTGGATGTATGGACACCAACATCAGATTGCATGCAGGAGGGACCCTGAGCCATCTCGCCACCTGTGGGGGAAAACAATAAACACACTTTAAAACCTGTACAGCATTACCTAACAGTACACACACACACACACACACACACACACACACACACACACACACACACATACATGCACGTGCAAACACACACACACCTCTGTAATACTTATCTGTCTATGGCTTTACAGACAGTCCCACGTATATGTCCATGTGTTACCCCATCCTGCATCACACTTGTTAACATACACACATAGATACCACTCATTAACATCACAGTCCTCTAAATGCCCACACAAGTGGCCACAACACAAGGTCTGTTGCTACTTTACCTGCCTGACCTGTGTGTAGTGGATTTACATGGTCTCACTGCTGTCATTCGGTATGCACCCTCTGTATGCCCAGAAATTATGTGCATGGCCCCTATATGTGTGGGCTACTATGTTGTATCCATAATATCTTGCACTGGTGTGTCATGTGTATGTAATTCTCAGGACATGCCAGATATACTGCTCCTTCAGCCTATCATTTGACAACTGTAATATTTGGATACACTCCCTGGTGTTGACAATTACTTCCCCAATGTATATGTAGAGCTGCATACATGGGTTGTAGGTGACCTCTCTTCTGACTGTGATATTAAATGTGTACCTGGAGTCTACCTTCCCTCTGGATGCCTGCTCCATGCTACAGACCATATTATACTATTTGCTGTCCTGTGATTACACACATAACAAGTATTCCTGGTGTGTAATGGGGCAGTCCATGTCCATGTACTAAGTGGTCCCAAAGGGGGGTACAACCGTATGAATGCCCGACTATCACACATGTGCATACATGGTCACACACACAAACACACACATGCGCACACACATCATACATGCATCTACCTCCCAACACTTCACCAGAGTGACCCTGCAGGCAAACTAACTAACCACCAGGATGCACACAGACACACTTACAGGTGAGGTTGCACACAGATCATACACACAGTCCTCGTATTACCCATCTCCCAACATGCAGAACATATGGTACAGAACAGCATGCAGTCCAGCTATAGTCAATCCATGCTAACAACCCATGTACACAGTATTGCTGTGCACCTGTTCTGCATCCTGCCATGTACTGTGCCCCACAACTCACAGGTGTACAACCCATTGCAGAATGTGTTGTACTGTGTCAGTTATGTCAGCTTTACTTCTTACAGCCCCTATGTGTTTCAACAACACATACCTGGGATGATATGTGGACTGTTGTCATTGGTGAATGCCTGATGCCTGATTTACAGCTGTCATCATCAACAAACCATGTATGACCATGCAGAAATGCTTACACTGAAAACCATCAGAGCATGCCATGGCTATGGAGGGTGTACACACCTGTATTGATTTTACACACACATCCTTAATCTGCCATGGGACCACAGCACTGCATATCTTAGCAGTACACAAGCCCAGTATGTAACACCAGAATGCACACATGCACACACACACACACACACACACACACACACACACACACACACACACACACACACACACACACACACACACACACATACAGGTGAGGTTTCACAATGATAGATAGTACACACAGTCCTCCTATTACCCATCTGCCAACATGAAGAACATATGGTATAGAACAGCATGCAGCTCAGCTATAGTCAACCCATGCTAGCAACAGTATACATGTGTGTGATGCATGTGCCGTGTCACTAGGTGATGCCCCTTCCCCTGAATACCACTGCACCCATGTACACAATATTGCTGTGGACTTCTTCTGCACCCTGCCATGTACTGTGCATCACAACTCACAGGTGTACAACCCATTGCTGAATGTGTAGTACTGTGTCAGTTATGTCAGCTTTACTTCTCACAGCCCCTATATTTTTCAGCAACACATACCTGGGATGATATGTGGACAGTTGTCATTGGTGAATGCCTGATGCCAGATTTGCAGCTGTCAACATCAACAGACTATGTATGACCACTGCAATACTCTTACACTGACAACCATCAGAGCATGCCATGGCTATGGGGGGTGTACACATCTTTATTGATTTTACACACACATCCTTGATCTGCCATGGGACCACAACACCATGTATCTTAGCAGTACATTAACCCAATATGTGACATATGTCCTGTACTTTCAAATGCAGTGTCTACATATTGTTAGCTGTGCAGCTGCTGACCACAATGCATACACACCATGTGATCATATGTGTGCACACCCTTATCCTGACAGTTTATTACACCTCTTGTTGTATGTACTACAGCAGTCACTGCTCATGGCAGGGGTATACCAGCATTGGCTTTCTGCAATTGCCAGTGTATGTTCAGTCTACCCTACACATGTCCCCCTATTCTGCATGATTGCAAGGTCTACTCATGTACACATCCCATGGTGTTCATACAATGCCATCACTATTGCAGTGTGGGTAGGGTTACAGCTGCCACAGGTACTGAACCTGACTATATGCAGATAGAGCCATTACTACCATCCTTAGGATCCCTGCTGCAGTGCACAGGTGTGTCATGCTGAGACCCCCCCACAGCTTTTATGCAGATGCATGACAGGTAAGGCCTACACATTTGTGTCACCTTGTAGTGTCCCATACACTGAACACCACATGTTGCAACCTAGACCCAGCTGATAATGTGGACAACTGTAATGCCTTATGCCATAGTGTATCTCTGCAGCAGTTGGCATTGTCCTACAGGTATATACACTGGTGTTGCACTGTATATGGGTGTTGTTCAGAACATGTCACTGCTGTAGGCCATGTCTACCAACAGTATGCTACTCCCTGTGGACACATTCCGCAATGACAGGATGTTAGTTGTCATGCAGGTGTGTGACATACCCTTTCAATATCCCATCATGGTCGCCCCTCTGAGACCATGCATTTCACAGCAACAATACATGCACATGTACAGCATGCATTCAGGGTAGGTGTATTGGATGTGTGCATGGAATATACCATCACCATCACATGCCCAGTGTGTTGGCATGCATCTACATAAGACATACTCACCAGCTACAGGCTGCTGTCTTGTTGTTACCCTGGAAAGACCTGCATAAGAGGGTGAGAAATGCAATGTCAGTGGCCACACATGTGACACTGCTGCAGGCTGGGTGCAGTACTACCATACATCAATGGTATATTCTCACAATACGTCCACATCTGGATATCTGTTTATCACTACAATGCAGCAACACAATATATCTATGACAAGTCAGATATGCATGATCTACCTGTACCACTGCAGATATTTACATAACAGTGGTCTACTGATGTGCCCTGTGTCCTTACCTGCATGTTCCTCAACTGGTGTGTGGGTGACACCCACCTCCATGAAGGGGTCTAGTGGTTGTTGGTGTTCTGGATGAGAAGGTGCCACGAGGCTGGTCAGGACCCCATCCACACATGTCGGGGGGATGGATGGCATGCCCCCCCCCTGTGGTGAGGTGATCCCCCCAGACTACAGCAGCATGCCAGTGGGCATTGCAAAGCAGGCCACTACAGTGATTCCAGACCTGCTCATAACTGCAGTTCTGCAGGCCGGCATCATTGACCCTGTGGACTAGATAGTTCCACAGGGTGGTCCGCTCCTACTGGTCATGGGCTGTCCTGCCAAAGAGCACCTGGTAGTGCTGTACCAGGTGGTTGATGATGACCTCATTTTCATCCACTGAATACACAGGTAACCTGCTGTGTGACATCTTGCCTGAAAGACATAAAGATGGAAACAGGCCTGAGCAGCTCATTCGGCAAGGTTACCACAGTTTGCAATACACATCTCTGTCAATCCCCAGTGTATCAGCTTCAAAAGACAGTACACACAACTCATTAGGTATGGCTACAGCTTAACTACTGTTTAGACAGATTTTGTATTGTACCACACCTTCTGCTATGTGATTGTAGCTATGTCACCTGTGTGGACACTATCATTGCTGGCCTGTTACAGACTATTCACTTGCATGCCATTGTCAGGGCCACTATGGTTACATATATGCCAGTGGTATGACTGCTCTGAGATTGCTGCACATCTGACAGTCTGTGTTATTGGGGATATCAATGCATGCTGTTGGACATGTACCGGGATTGTGTAGACTATTACTACCAACAAATGTTCTATAACAGTGACACAATAACATGTATATGTTCTATTGGCCAGCTGATCCACCTCTCAACACCCATCTGATAATGATACCTAGCCACATCACATGAGTGTTCCAACCTGAGGCCACCTCATGGACTGTTACAACAATACCATCAGGTGTAACCACCCAGGGGATGTTGGCTCCCCTCAGGGTACACACCAACATGTTCCTGTCCACTGAGCTCAGGTCTAGGGTCTGTTCCATACCGGGCTCCACAGACACATGAGGTATGTGCTACATCAGTCGGAAGCACCCAGTACACATTCACATTGGCAATATGCTCCTCCTGCTCAGCCTCCAGACCAAGTACCTTCAGGACGTGAAATCGCTTCACAAAAACATGGATGAACCAACTCTTCATACCACATGAAAGAAAGGCAAGGAAATCCACTATCAGGACATGTAGTTCTTTATTATAACCGTTCTGGTACCTCGGCTTTTTGCCTTCTGCTGGAACATTTACAGCTTCCCAATATGTCCCTTTATATACCATTTTAAACCAACAATAAATCAATTAAAACTACTCTAATTGCATTAATTACATAATTAAATAAATACTTCACCATACAACCAGTTTTCTTTGAAAAGTTACAAACACTCTGAAAGGAAATGTTGTTCAACCTATAAGCAATACCTCCGTTGGCTACAAATTAATTCATAATAATATTTAAATATAACTGTGATACCTTTTATACAAATACATATCTACAAATGCATAAATAAAGAATATATCTATGCAAAATTGTGTACATCTATAACAAATATTTCCACATTTAAATACATTCACTTTTAATATATCATAAATTAATACACATACCAAATGTGAATTCTTAAAACATTATACATGCTTTTAAACTTGATTTTTAGAACTTTAATTTTCTCAACTTAATATTTTAACTTTTAATAACAATGATTCAAATACATTACTAAGCTGTATCAGGTATTAAGATTATTTTCCAAATTAATTCCCTGGGGATATAATGTATGAAAATTAATAATCATTTGACTTTCCAGTTTGTTCAACTGATGTTTAAAATTACCACCTAAAGATGTGGGGCATGCAAGAATACAAAAGAATAAACTATCTTCCAACCCTTTATGTTTTGACAGGAAGTGCATTGCCAATGGACTTTCAGGTTTTTTCCTTCTCACATCACTTAGATGTTTCGTGATGCACACCTTAACCTTCCTCGTGGTTTGACCAATATACCAAAAAATAGGGTCACAATTACACCCCATAATATAAATCACACCACAACTATCACAGTTATAGTATTCATTTGCCCTGTACAGTCTGCCATTGATCTTAGTTCCATCTAAATTTTTAACCCTATGACAAACTGATCATTTTCTGCAACCATATGATCCTACTCTCTTCCCCATGGCATGAGAATATCTGGATTTTGAATGTATGGTATTTAATAATTCTTTTATATTACAATATCTGTCTTAGGAAACAGTTATATGCTTTGGAAACAAACATCCAATGGAAGTGTCATGAATCACGATTTCCCAAGCTTGGCTAACTATGATCTCCAGAATAGGTGAAGAATTAGAATATCTAGTAACAGAAAATAACCTTTCTTCCATCCTTTCATACTGCTCAATGTTTCCAGTTCCACTGCCATGTGAATAACATTCATTCATACCTCTCATAACACCAGTGTTCACAACTTTGTTTCTAGCCTTTAGCAGTATGTGTTTACTATACCCCCTCTTCTGTAACCTGGTGAAAGTATCTTCCAAATTCTTTTCCTTTAAATTTATTTCAGAAGTGTTGGTAAAAATTCTCTTAAATTCACCAGAAGGCAGTGAACTAATCAAATGAGGGGGATGCATACTGGCTGCATATAAAAAATTATTAACTGCAGTGGGCTTCCTGTAAGGCTTATATTGTATCCTTTTTGTTCCGTCAAAAAAAAGTGACATCCAAAAATGAAATGCTATCCCCACCAATTTCCCAAGTAAATTTCAACTCATGTGAATTATTGTTTAAGAGTCCCATGAAATTTACAAATTCTGCCTTTTCTCCTTTATATATAAATAGTAAATCATCTATGTACCTCTTTTAGTATACTACACTTTTCATAAAGTAATCCTGTCATAACATAAACTGATTTTCAAATTCTCCCATATAAACTATGGCATACAAAGGGGCAAAAGCTGCCCCCATCGCAGTACCCCTAGTTTGCAGGAAGAATTTGTTTTTCCATGTAAAATAATTATGTGTAAGACAATATTCAAGCAAATTCAAGAGAATGTAGAATGTGGTCCTTCACCCAGTTTTTTGGCCATTGCTTCCATACCCCATCTAATGTTAATGTTAGAATATAATGCATTAACATCTACTGTTGCCCAGAAATAATCATCTTCCCATTTCAAATTTAACAATTCCTGACAAACTTGTTGGGTGTTCTTAACGTGTGATGGAATTGTGGCCGACTGTTTTTTAAAGTGAAAATCCAAAAATATATTACCATTTTCAAGAAAATAACCCACCCCAGAAATAATAGGTCTTCCGGGAGGTTTTAACATGCTTTTATGAACTTTAGGAATTGCATACATAAATGGATGTCTAGGTGTTTTAACCATAACTTTTTGTACATCATTATGTTTCAAAAAACCAAGCCTTTCACCACATTCCAAAATATCTTGTAACTCAGTCTTGAATGTGGGTAACTGGTTGTGTTGCATTTCAACATAATATCCCTCTTCTGATATTATATTAGAAACCATTTCCTCATATTACAACACGTTTATAACTACTCAGTTACCTCCCTTATATACTGTCTTATTCAAATTTCATTGAAGTTCTTGTGAAGCCATCCATTATTCCTTAGTTAAATTGTATGATTCAAAATTCCTAACAAAAGTGGCATAAGCGTTTTTCACTTTTTTGCACACTAAATTTTTAAAAATGTTTATGGCTGGACTACTTTTGGGGGGCATGGAATTGCTATCTGATTCGAATCTGGGCATTTCTGAACAACCATATCCAGTAAAAAAAAGGTTCAGATATGCCACTATTTTTTCTCAACTTCCCATCTGAATCAACTTCATCCAAGTTTATACATGCCTCATATATTTCATTGCCATAAATACTAAGATTTAATAACTCATCTACATCAGAAGATTCCTTGTCATGTACACCCCCCATCAATAAGAGGTGTATCTGATTTTTGAAAAAATACTCTTAAGATACAATTTTCGGCAGAATTTTTTAACAATTATAATCACATCAGCCAAAGATGGGATTCTGGTCGGAACAAATTTTGCACCTTTAAGCAGTACCTTGCTATCATAGTCTGAGATGACAGTATCGGTCAGATTACTGATTTTCAAAGCATTCACTTCCAATACAGTGGACATTCCACTATCCACATACACATTATGATCTAATTTCAACACATCTTCTTTACATACTGGAACTTCCAAAATCTCTGAAGCCTCTGACAATTCTACAAACATGTCAATATCAAAATCCACATCATGAATTATATCTATAATATTTTCTCCACATTTTACAGCTTCAGAGATTCCAGAAGTCCCTACCATCTTTTCACTGTACAAACTCATTTGTTGATTTACTTTCAAAACATCATTAACCCCCACTGTATCACAAATGTTCTTAGCCATGACAGTATTAGTGTTAAAAAAACATAATTGCGATGTATTTTCTTCAGGTTTTAAAACTTTGTCTTCAGGACGTAGACTGCTGTTGTGAGTATTAGTTGGTGGGAGGCTTGTTCCCATTGTGCCCATATTGGCAAGCATGGGGCATCCACATCACAGACCACACACACCATCCACGGTGTTTACCCACCACGTGTCACATACCACTCTTGTAGACTGTCCTCTATAGCTACCAATCCTGACCACCTCCACATGTGTACTTGCCATACTTCCCCATATTCCCATTGCATCCTTCACAGATGGGGGCAATGTGGTGCCCAGAAGGGACTAACATGTGACATACCCATCCATGATGCACACACAGCCAGCTGTAGATATCTGTGTGTATTGCTATCTGTGCTGCTGCCTCGCACATAGCACACATCACTGTGGTAGTGATACAGTGGACATGTCTTTACATACATATATGTTTGTGTGTGTGTTGGTATGTATGTAGACGTGCATATAGGTATATATCTATATATGTGTAGATATATGTGATGTCATATATATGTGCACATATATATGTCTACACATGGGTATATGTATATTTCTGAACATACGTGCTGATATACATTTATCCTGATATATTATATATGTGACATATGTACACATATGCATACCTATATGTGGGGTACATTCAGACATCAGCTCCACAATCTCACAACACCTTCCTGCACAGCTGCACTGTTCTGCCTTGCTACAACACAGACAGGTGCCACATATGGACATGGCCTGACATTAGTGGGGTATATGTGGGACCTATTTGCAGTTAATCCTATTACTTACCTATAGCATTCTGGCATGCTACATTACAGATTCACCTGAGTACCCTGACAGTGGTGGGCTGTGGCTCCCACATGTCCATCATAATGGCATTACTTCCACCACCAGCTATTGAACACAACATATACATACTTCCCATTACACAATGCACACTATGATGGCTTACATCTTGTCTGTCAGTGCTGACCTACACAGTTAACAGCTATGGCCCACTACCCACAGGGACAGACATATTGTCCATAGCAGTTGTTCAGTTGAACATCATCACAACAACACCTGATGGCACATATAACTCATTCCACATCATCTATCCCATTATGATGGACCAGGTACTACATTCTAATACATGTACATATACTTCACATACCTGTTGTGGGAATGATGTATTTATGAATGGCAGCTGCCTAAATGTGTCTTCAGCTGTTAGTTTGCTGAGCTGTAGTTTTCAGCTGTTAGTTTGCTGAACTGTAGTTCTCTCTCTCTCTCTCTCTCTCTCTCTCTCTCTCCAGTGAATGGATTGAGCTGCTTTGAGTAGATTGCAGCCTGACTTTAGTAGGTGATGTACTTGATCAGGTGATGACGTCTGCACCTATCAGTGTCCTACACTTGTCAAATGCATGCAGCTTGCTGTGTAGTACTTCCAATTACCACTGTCATGGCAACCACCTACTATAAATCTCTACATTATGTGGACGTGGTTTCTTTACCTTTCCTCTATGATGAACATTCTTCCTGTGTGTGCAAATCACTGTTACAGACAACAGGAAGCAATACCTCTTTCAGGGGAGTGCACTCAGGATAGCTACATATTTGTAGGAGGTTCCAGAACTACAGAAAGAGTGTGAGTAGAGTTGTGCTATGCTTTGTATAGTACTGGTATTACAGGGTGTGTGTGTGTGTACATACTAATTTACCTTGGAATGCAGTCTGTCTGCATAACTCTCAACTGTGGGCCTATCCTCTTGGTGGCCAGAGGTGTGCTTATCATGTTTTGTCTGTCCACCACATAGGTCCTGTATCAGATATTTCACTGGCAGTGTGTGTGTTGAATACTATCAGTACATGGCTACATCCATTTATGTTTCTAACCTCAATTCCCTGACTAAGGGTATGTTTCAGATTATCCTGTTACACCAGCGACTTGCTTAGTGTATGGCAACAGTTTTCCACATATGGGCCTGTGTTCCAGCCTCTGTCCCCCACCTACATACCAAGCTTTGCACATATGACATTCTGTCAGGGGTTGTTCCATAGTGGGCTATGAGTATATCACACTGCCATTGCTGCTATCAGTCCACTGCTGTTACATCCCCCACACATATGGTGGGGCCAGGGCCATATATGTGTGGGCTTCACCTATACAATATTTGTGTGCCCTTATGCACTCCAGAGGCCAGTGCATGTAACAGTGGTATATGGCCCTGTATTAATGAGTCTGGGGGGATGCACCATAAATGACTTAGTCTGTTACAAAATGTGGGGGTATCAGGGGTGAGCTGTCTTAAGATATCTGGATGTACAATACTGTATACTTCACCTATATTTACATTACTCACATAGATTGGGTTAATGCAGGCCTACTGCCTCCTGCCATACAGACTGTTCTATTTGTCAATGTGTTTGTGATGGTGTCAGTAATGCCTTGTTATGTAAAAGTTACATCCCATTTGGTCGACTGAAGTCTTTACTACCTAGTGATTTTGTACAGAGTGTAGATAGAGGCTGTTGAACTATACACCTGCATTACACACTGTTGATTGTTTGGTATCCTATAGCCCAGTCTGTCTTTACTATTCTACAATTTGAAGGCCTTGGCGTGGACAGCAACAGTTGTGAACCTTTCCAGACTACTGTATTAGTATAACTGTTTCACAGTTGCATTACTCTGTTTATATACATGTCAGTGTCTTAACAGTTATATGACATGGCATACAGAACTGCAATAGTACACAAATAAAGGATTTCCATTTCTGCAAACCTGTGTGTGGCGTTTTTTTTTTCCTATGATCTCTCTGTGGGTATATGTTGCAGGCAACATTTCTCATTTGTATGGGTGGCCCATACAGTGTTCAGTTGTTCAGGTGTGAACTGTAGGCATAGTGACAGTTCCATATTGTGTGCACCTTCTACATATGTATCTTACTGTACATGTCTGTGTGTGTGTATGTGTAGTCACATGTATATTTATATATATGTATCTATATATATATATATATATATATATATATATATATATATATATATGTATATATATATATATATATATATATATATATATATATATATATATATATATATATATATATATATATATATATATATATATATATATATATATATATATATATATATATATACATATATATATATATATATATATATATGGGTCTAGGACTATTCACTGAAAGCACATTTCACGGAAACACATTTGACTGTGCACAATTCACTGAAAGCTCAATTCACTGAAAATACAATTCACTTTACCTCCTGCCATACAGACTGTTACCTCAGTGTCACTGCTCGACAGAGGCACAGCAAAATAATGGGTATAGTTCCCCATACTAAAGGGGTGGCGTAAGCCACAAAACGATGGGCTAGGCTTGTAAATGCCCTCGGGCAGATAGCCTAGTATGAACCTATGAACCTATGAACCTATGAACTGAAACACATTTCATTGAAAGTTATATATGGCCTTTTTCCCACTGTTGTGTGACCCTGGAGTTAGTATATATAGTAAGAGGGTGTGGGGTTCACCTGCCCCACATTGGGGGTTGTGGGGGGTGTAGCCCCCTACCTATTTTAAATATTTTGATCTACATATATATGGATACATGCAATTCCAATAAATTACTCTTTTCTGAAGTTAATATATATATCCAAAATATGTGGGGGGCATAGATATTGATGGCTTCCACATTTTACATTTCCTGTGGGAGCCAGACTGTTCTGCATATGTTACCAATACCTGCCTGACATCATAGAGGTGGGATGTAGTACTGTTAACATCTTGTGCCCATGTCATGTCGGGGCCTGGTTATGAGATCTGCAACACTTGGTAGTATCTTGCAGGGCTGATGCGTTTGGCTGTGGGGGGAGGGGTATGCCTATTCATACAAGATATATTTTGTTTGGGGCCTCTCAACCTCATTAATGATGCATGTGGACATATTTGTTTTTGTTAATCTAGCATTGCTATCTACAGATATATGGCCACATATACCTATATAGATATAGATATATATCTGCTTACATATATGTAACATTGTCCGTATATACCTATATAGATATATATCTGCGTAGATATATGTAACTTCCTGTGTATATGTAGACATATAGGTGTAGACATATATGTTGATGTAGGCATTTGCATGTATATATATTCACATATATTTATACATATATGTATATATTTCTAAAGATATATATATATATATATATATATATATATATATATATATATATATATATATATACATATATAGATTTGTTGCATCTGTTTAGATATTAATATATTTACACACACACACATACATCTAGATGTTGGTATACATTCTCTGTACTGTTGCATGACTGGGCTGGATGATATGTTTCTGAAAACATCAGATTTATGTATATCTAGCATTGCTTAGTAGTAAATTGCTTTGTCTATGGTGTGCAGGGGCATGGGTTCAATCCTTGCAGAGACTGTTTATTTTGTTGCTGGGCAGAACATGGGCCATTGGATACAGAGTGATTAAGGCACTTTATAGCAGTTGTAAGTGGGTTTGCTCGCGTTTGCTAGGAGGTAAGCACTGCTAACTTCTGGTTAAATTTTCTTATAGTCAGCTTCTAAATTGCTTAACCTGTGTAGGCATTGCTTACCCCTGCGCAAAGAGGCTTAGACCCTCTTATTGTTGCTTAAAAGTGCTTACTCCTGCTTACCCCCATGCTAATTTCTTTAAAAGAAAAGAAAAAAGGGTTGATAGGAAAGTGGTGAAAAAGGGGCACAAAGAGGGAAAGACAGTAGGGAAAATAGCTAGGGATGTGCAGGAAGAGTATAGGGAAGGTCCATAGCTGCCCATTTGTTCTACAGCAACAGCTGTGCATATACACTGAATTTGGAGGTAGATTTGGACACCCAAACCCCTGGGAGAGGGGTGAAGACAACAGTAATAAGTTGTGATGCCAATTAGACCAGATTAAATGTGTGCGAACTGGACAGCTATGTATTGGGCAAGATTTTTTTGTGGGAACAGATTGCCCTTTTTTTTTCAGGTGAGAGTGGGATTTTGGGAGGGGTAGTAGGTATATTTAGGGAGGTAGGTTGGGTAGGTTTACAGACAAGACACACAAGACGCATACAGGGGCAGTATATGACACATGTGGGGGTAATCACCTTGATGGGGAGGGGTGTTGGATATCAGAAGCCTACAAGCCCCCTAGTGTTAACAGAGGGACTGAGGTCCCCAGCCATGGACAGTCACCACTGCACCTTCACAACTTTGAAGGTGGCTGTGCTGGAGGCTGAACCACAGAGCCAGGCTGACTCTCAAATTGTGACACATGGCCCTCAAGCTGGCGTAGAAGATAACCGACCTGCTTGTCAATCACTCTATGCACCATGACCCTGACCTGGCGATGGGTGACAGGTGCCTGTCCACCCCCCAATCCCAGGGGGGCCAGCCCCATCCTGTGAGGCAATTCTACCCGAAGGTGGTGCAGGACCAATGGACAGGGTGGTGCGAGGTTTGGCCCCAGACATGCTTGTGCCCGGTGCCTCGGCCAGCTGAGGTGGGACAGTTGGATCCGCTGGGACCGGCCTTCTCAAGCGTGCTATAGTCTTTAGATTTCAACATCATATATGGGTTAGTAATAGTCAACACATTCCAGGGATAGGTATAACAGCATGTATAGATATTCCCATTAACCCAGACACCAGATACGGAACAGTTGGATAGCAAACACAACACATGCATATATAGGACCACAGTGGTAATAAGAACGGCATGCAGGTACGTTGACGGCACCATGCCAACAATGCTGGAATAATTCAATATGGCACATGCATGGAAACCATTAAAATATTTATCAAACAATTGGACATTACCAGAGTCAGTACATACCAGTCAGGGTGGGTATGTTGATTATTGTTGGAGATAATGTGTGGGGGGGGTATCAATTAACAAGTAGTATGTTCCAGTACTCCACATTACTTTCCTAGTCAGTGCTGTTATCTGTACCTTACAAATCTTACTACACTACCTTATAAACTTATATTGGACACTGATATAGCTGTCAACATCATTACACATGAACCAGTTTTACCTGCAGTATACACCTCTTACCTGGTATACCTGTGTAGGGAATGTTTGTTAACACTGGGTTGATGTTTTGCTCTATGCTATCCAACTCTTTCTGCACAGACTCTGGCCATGTGTTGACCACATGCTGGTATGCCTGGACATATCTAGAATATTGCCCTCTGACACACACATATACATGTTTTCCTACACAGTTATATTATGCAGCACAGTGTGGGCAACAGTGACCAGTAATACTCTATTATTCAGAGAAACTTCAACACTCACAATCCCCTACCATACCAGGGTGAACAGTACCATTACAGGTTATACTGGTCTGTATTTCTCAGCACAGTGTTCATATCCAATGTACCTGTGGCAACGTTTGTTAGCACTACCTGACTGTTGCCACACAAGGTTCCAGATTACACATTAGTATTATGCACATACATCTAACTCTGTTACTGTACACACTCTGGTCACAGCTTGACAACATGAGAGTGTAGATAGACCAGACTTGAAATATTACTCTCCTAACAGTTTTGGGGGTTGCTACAGTGACAAGTGTTTTCTCATGATGGCTGACAATCACTTGTATTCCTTGTTTGCTGGCTACACATCTGGGATCATCCCACAGACTTACCAGGGGGACAGGCAGCAGATAAGGGCACATATACTGGACATTCTGGCCTTGTGTACAGTTGTGGGGTATGAATCTGTATGCAGTCTAATTTCACTCCCAGGATTCAGATCATGGCTGTGTCTGCTACAAATTAAACACTGCCCATCACAGTTGTGTCTGCTATATTGATATTGCTGTATATCTCCAATCTGCTTTCTGTCTAATTAATCCACTGTGCTTATGCATTCTGAACTTGTATAACAGCAATCTTATACAGGTTTCCTGGACAGTTCTATGTTGTAGGACAGTGTGGGTGACAGTGATATGTAATACCTCATTATTCAGAGCAACTGCATATCATTCTTGTATTTCTGGGTGCAGTGTTGGTATCTGACAGACCTGTGGGAGGAATGTTTATTAGCACTACCTGAATGTTCCCACATACAGTATCAGGTTCCACATTACTATTATGTACATACAGCTCACTCTGTTACTGTACACACTCTGACCACAGCTTAACAAGTTGGGGTATAAATGGGACATACGTGGCTTTTAGTCACATAAGGTATTGAGTTGCTAGTGTGCCAGGTTTGTTGTCATAGATGTGTGTCAATCAGTTGTATTTCCTGTTTGCTGCCTATATGTCTGGGATCATCCCACTGATTTCCCAAGGGGACAGGTTGATAGGCATTAGATATGGGCCACTTTAATAGACATATCTATACAGTTGTGGGGTATGATTCTGTGTGCAGAATACTACCACTGGCAGGATTTGAACCATGGCTGTGTGAGCTAAAAAAACAGCAGTTCACATCTCAGTTGCATGTGTTATTCGGTTTTTGTTGTCTGCATTTTTTCCTGTTTACTGTCTGTCTGTCTCTCAGTTGTACTAAATGGCCTCTGGGGATTACACCTGTCATATACAGACATTCTTACACATTCAATTTATGGTGCATGGTGTGGGTTATAGTGCTTAATACTACAGTACTATTACATGATTGTAAATCTACATTACCATATGATACCAGAATATACACACGCAGTCCAACAGTTAGACCTGTTTTGTCAGGATATTACACTTTTATTGCCATACAAACAATATGAGATTCTTCCTGCCATATTCTCTAGTGTATGCAGTACTTGCCTTGAACAACACAGGTTTTATACTAGCAATTAATTTACTATTATTTTTATTCCCTATGACAGTAAAAGCATGAGTATTACTGACCTCGTCGCAACCGTGCCAGGGGGCAGATGTGTGGCCTCCTGGTTCGCGGCCTGCTCCGTTGCAGCTGTGGGTGACATAAGAGGAATATTTAGCCATATCTATCCATGACATACCTGAGCTGGCACTTATTACACGCATACTGAGGTGATACTTACACATGGCTGGAACATCCCCTGATGCTCTTGCCTCTTGGAGCCTCTCCTCCAAGAGGTCCCCCTTCCACCGCTTCAGGTGCTTGACCTGCTCACCTGTTTGGGGTATGCCAGTGGCACTGGTGAGGTCACGGGTGAGACGGTCCCAGCCCTCCGCCTTATATTGGGAGCCCTGGCACTGGCCCTGCAGCAGTCTCTGTGCATGGTCTTTAACTTGGAGTCCTGCCATGACCTTGGACTCCTGGATGCATCAGCACTGTTCCCAGAAGAGCACTCCTTCTCTCCTTCATAGGTTCATAGGTTCATAGATTAGTACTAAGCTAACTGCCCTTATGAGCCATTTTAAGCTTAGCCAATTATCCCTTGTGAGACTTTAACCCTGCACCTTGTGTTTGTAAGGCAAACACCTTAACCATTAAACCACCCTTCCACCCTTTACTGCCATAGTGCCTGCAAGGGGAAGCTACAATTAGTTATGAGCTGTATTCCCACCTCTTGGGTTATGTAGGGCCGATTTGCTGCACTTTTCCATGATTGGCTGGTTTTGAAAAGGCTAAGCTATGGACAAACCTGCTTACCTAATGTTGGCATTGTTTAAAAGGGTATACCACTGGCCACAAAGAGTTAGCTGCTCTACACATTGCTCACACCTCCTAAGCTGGCCTGTGCAATTCTTAGCATTGCCTACATTACACATTCATTATAATGCCTTTTTGGCATTGTGTTATTATTCATTACCCATTTATCTGAAAAAAGACCTGTGATTTCTGGAATTCCTATGGACTACACAGCTTGTCTCCTCTGTATGTTGAGATCACAAAAAGGATGTCATCACTCCCACAGAGCTCTGTAAATATTTTAATGTTCAATTATGATTTATGTTATTAATATATATATATATATATATATATATACACACACACACACACACATATATATACATATATATATATATATATATATATATATATATATACATACACATATTTGTTAATTTTTTTGATCTTATGAGGTGGTACCCATTTTTATAGGGGAACTAAGGATCTAAGAAGAAAAGCTCCACTAAATAAAAAAAATAACCATAGTATCGCAACATGAGGTCTGGAATGCATTACATATATCTTTCAATCTTCCTGCATACATGCATTCTAATACATATGTTTTATCGCATGTATATTGTATACATACCATTATTGTATGACATGCTCCTCAGTGTTGCATTTCGGATACAAAGTGTGTTTTGATGAGTACATCCATCCAGTTACCAAAGAGAAGATCATGATCAAAAATAGTAAAATAGCTAAAGTATCTTTACATCTAGTATTTGCTTTAAAACTGCATTTACATTAGCAGAATGCAGAAATCTGAGTACAAGAGTAGGTAATGAATGGAGAGCAACTGATTTTGCTGCATAACATCTGACAAGGTGCTGTTTAGATGTTTCATGCAGGAAAAAAAGACACAATTGGTGCTCATTATGTCATGACAATTGTTGCAGCAAATCTTAGACACACAGTTTTACACATGTTGAGACTATGTCTAGTCCAAGTGGGAGATTTAAGGTGTCTACCTTTCAATGCATTTTTGAATGCTCTAAATTTGTACAAATCCCAGCTGATAGGTTCAAACTTTTTTTTGCAGTTAATTGTGAAGCGGTACCTGAAGAAGTAGCATATATTAATATGATTTGTGTATTTAAAGAAGGATAATTAGGAAGACCTTATAGGTTTTGGCTTTGTTTCTGCCAGACCAACAGAACAGTAAGGTCTAAACAAAGTTATTCTGAACATCAGCAGGATGCACATGTTGTGATGCTGTTCTAGGTGGTGTCTAGTTTGACAGGCAAGCTTTTTTAAGGTGTTCAACAACAAGGTTGCCATATAATTACTTAGCTAGTAGTAAAATCAGAGTCACTCTATGCTTAGTTTCTGGCATCAGACTATACTTAATTCTATATAGTGCATCCCTTTATGTTGGCATCCCTGTTAGCAAGTTTATCTTGAGTCTTAAATGTCACTTCTGTTCTATTATGGCCCTAAGGTACTTCTAGCGTTTGACTCACTCAATAGACCAAGAGGTCGCAGCATTAGTATCTGGATTTGGCATAGTGGTTAGGATTTTTACCTTATGCACACAAAGTACAGGGTTTGATTCTAACCTCAAGTTATCGGCTAGGCTTTAAATGGTCCTTCAGGGCAGGTAGCCTTGTATTCACCTATGAAATGCCCTTACAGGACAGCATGCAACACAGCACCCAGTCACTAAAGAAATTTCTTGGATTGTTCAGTCAAACATAACTGAGCAACAACATGAACATTTCCTGGAATGACACTGCTAGTCAATACAAGTAATACACATAGCAGAACTAGGCAGCTGCCTAGGATAATGTGCTCATCTGATGCCTTTTTTCCTATTTATTTATTTTTTAGAGTGATGTTTCATTGCTTTAAAAAAGTAAAGAAATAAATAAAACTCCCCTGCTAAAAGAAAATGTACACTTCGGACATCAGGCTGTCTGGCATTGGGTTGGGGTGATGGTGCTCCAGTTCACTTGACATTCAAGTCACCTTGCATTAGGTGAAACATTACAAGATCATGGGAGTAGCGATCTCACAACATTCAAATATAGGCGTGAAGTTGCCTTGAAGAGTTTTTTTTTTCACAGTCTGATGAGAAGTATGAATCTCTAATGCCTGGCTTCACTGACTGACTGTAATGGTAAAAAAATACCACAATGTAAAAAATAAAATAAATAAATAAGTATATAAATAAATAAATACATACAGACAGACATACATACATACATACATACGTACATACGTACATAACAAGGGAATGAGGTCAAAATCCAGAACATTCTGCAGAATCTCGACAGAGGTCAGATAAATTATGCAATGTTGGCGAGTTAAATGTTATTATATTTTTTACAGTACGGGAGCAGTGATCAACCATAGATTTTTGGCAATATATATTTTTTTATTTGTTTGGGCAGTTGAGATAAGGGGAATGGCAATATAAGATACATGCTATTACCTTTTTTACAATAATACTGGCAGTGATTAACCAGTCATTTTGGGAAACATGTTTCTGGCTTTGTGATATGTGTGGATAGTTGAGTTGAGAGGAATGAGGTAAGGAGATACTGCATGTGTCATTACTATTTTTACAATGACACTGGTAGTGATCAACCAGATATTTTTGGGAAAGATTTTTCTGGCTTTTTAATTTGTGTGTGGCAAATTGGACTGGAATACTTTAATGTGTGGTAACTTGTTTATTTAGACCGTGGAGGTGAAATAATAGTACATAACCAACACACATCATGGCTATAGCTACTGTGTGGGGTTGGGTTGGCTTGATGAAAGAAACTGAACCTCTTGTCTTTGCTCTGTTTAAACAGTCACTACCTAGCTTTGAAGGACTAGTGTGCTTTTGTGAGCAGTAAGATGGGTTACTTAACTGCACACCTGATATGCACACATAATTGATGTGAATGCCTTTAGTAGAAGAAAATGACTAAATGCCTGCTGCTATTTGCTTACTGCTTTGGCTTTGAAGACTGCTGTGATTATGTGAAACAAGGCACAATATTTTAAAGTGCAACAACTATTTGGAACAAAGGTGAAATATTGTATACAGTCATACGCTTTTATCAAAATCAGACATCTGAATTGTTCATAGAATTGTCTGAGACTGCAGGTGGGAGGTTGTCTGAATGAAAGTATCTTACTCTGTTATCACTTGCTCAGTTTAACAGTCATCTTTCAAAAAGTAAGGGATAAAAGCATCACAGAAAAAAACACAACCCCCCCCCCCACAAAAATCTACCTTTTTATGTTTTTGCAGGGGGGGCACCCTGCAAACCCCACAACCCCCTGCAAATTATATATACCATCTCCAAGATTGCACTACAGTGAGAAAATCCACAATCCTTGATCGCTATTGAAAAGCTTCAGGTTTTCAAAAACTGGATCATATGATCCTGACCATATGAATTTCAGGTTTATGAAAACCTTGATCAACTGAAGTTACAAACATGAAACATTATATAAATCATTATTTTTCCTTCCTAATCAAACATCTGATGCATGTACAGGTGGCTAATTTTGGAAGGAGAGTAAACAAGCATACTTTTTTATATATGCATATAAAAATATGCTTTTCTATATATGTCTCACAGCAAATATGCTATATTCTATTTCTTTTCTTTTTAAATTTTGTGCCAGTCTAACATAAGAAGGGTACACAGGAGATGGCCATCTTCTGGGGTTAGGGGTTGAGTAAGCATGCTGCATGTAAAAATCACAGCAGCAGCTTGAAATATGACTGCTGGCATTTATGCCTAAGCTTTAATCCCAATTTAACACCAAGGAAGGATATACAGAAAGTGACTGCCTATTTAAGGTGGGGGGTACTGGACCAGGTATTATTACCAGATATAATATATGCATCTTCACAGGCATTGATTTGTCGGTTTATTGTGAACTGGTGTTTGGCCAACTTTGAGC
The DNA here is from genome assembly GCF_019279795.1 of Protopterus annectens. NCBI lineage: Eukaryota > Metazoa > Chordata > Ceratodontiformes > Protopteridae > Protopterus > Protopterus annectens. The sequence goes on from NC_056728.1 coordinate 1,186,829,742, forward strand.
ATTAAAACTTGGAAAAAACTTATTTCTTCCTTGAAAAAAAAAAGATGCAAGATTGAATTTCTTTTCCATGTGCATGATTTTTGGTCAAGCCATCAATATATAAAAAAGTTAGAAAAAAAGTTTTGAAAGGCACCTCAAAGAATTTATAACCTCATGGCTTCTGGGTGCCTAGCAGTCCCTGCATAATTTAGTTATTACATGATACTTTTGATGAGTTAGTGTGTGCTGAAATTATGCAGGAACAAGCAAAGTTGAAAGGTAACACCAAATTTACTTCTTTAATAGTGGTTTTCATTCAAGCCATCGATGGATGAAAAGGTTGTTTAAAAAATAAAACTCTAAAATGTTGATCGGGGCATCTAGAATCCTCATGGCTTCTGGGGGCATAGATGCATCCTGAACCCTAGCTTAATACATTTATTTCCACTGCAGTTATTACAAAGTAGACTTGGTCAGTTAAAATTTGCTGAAAGGATGCAGGAAAAAAAGTTGAAAAGTAATACTAAATTTCGTTCTTTGATTGTGGATTTTTCAGGCAATCACTGGACAGTTGTTTCCTCTAAAGTTATCAGAGTGCAGTGTTGCTTAGACCGAGCACATTGAGTGAAGGAGTAACTGCAATGAAAGAAAACTAAAGAAAAAGTCAAACTATGAAAAGCAACAAAAAATGTAATCTAGATAGTGAGATAGGTCAGGATGGAGTGGGCAGTGAAGGGGGGGATTGGATTCTTTTCACCTAGGGTTCCAGTTTACTTAAGGCTGGCCCTGCTGCTTGTAACATGAGAAAATACCACTGGATGTAAGGCACATTGCAGGTTACTCTGCATTGCAGACAAGTTCACTGCTGCAACTAAGCCTGACCTACCCAACACAGTCCAACACCCACTAATGAGGGCATCTGTTATCCTAGATCTTATTATTACTGACTTATGCTAATGACAGGCCCACTGTAGTTACAGCAACTGAGGCTGAGAATGTTAGGAAGTGGTACCTGCCAATAGTGCATTAGTCCACAAGCAGAAGTGGAACTACTTTAATTCAGCAAGAAAGGTAAGACAGTAGCCATGGAGCTGGGAGTCTGGTATGTGCATGTGTGCATGTGTGCCTCTTTGTGAGATGAATGCTTGAGTGTGTCAGTGTATGTGAATGAAAGTGAGTGTTAGTGCCTGTGAGTCTGTTACAGTGTGTGTCACTGATTTTATATGAAAGAATGTGTCAGCATCTGTGAGAGTGTCTGTGTGCGCATGTGTGTGTGTTTGTAAATGTGTGTACATGCAAACATGTACGTATGCACATACTGTCATGTATGTGCATACGTACATGCAAACATGTATGCATCCACATACATGACAGTATGTCAGTGTGTGAACAACAGTGCCAAATTATGTGTGCATGTTTTTCTGAGATGATAGCTTGAGTGTGTCAGTGAGTGTTAGTGCCTGTGAGTTTGTTTGTGTATGAATGTATGTGTCAGTGTTTGTATATGAAAGAAAGTGTGTCAGCATCTGTGAGTGTGTGTGTGTGTGTGTGTGTGTGTGTGTGTGTGTGTGTGTGTGTGTGTGTGTGTGTGTGTGCACATGCATGTGTTTCTGGGTGTGTGTGTACATGCACACGCACATATACACATAACTGAGAGTATGCTAGTTTGTGTGCAACAGTGTCAGAGTATGTATGTGTGTTTGTACACATGTACACTTTGCTTATTGTCTGTTTGCAGGGAGGAAAAGGGGTTCCTGCTTCTGATTCATTGATGGCTTGAAGAATCATGCATCTGCCAAGCTGGTGAACCACATATATAGTGTGTAGACCTTGCATGGGAATCAGTGTTATGCATTTGAATACCAGGGGCCATTTTAAGCAAAGTTGTGCAAGAAGATTTACATAGACAAAGTGCAACATCAGACTGCAATATGAACCAGTGGACAAGCTTAGCAAATAGTTTATTTATATTTTTGTTTGATTGTATAGTACTCTGTTTCATTCTGTATATAAATGAATTAGCACCATACCATTTCACCTCACTTTAAGCAAGGGATGAATGTTCCCATCACTAATCTTGAGTTAACCTGGCACTGACAAAGCTTTTAAGTTAGAGCTGTTTGGTGACACTACATCAAATAATAAGCTTTAGCCCAATGATTATTCATATAAATACATGGACAAAATGTCCTGCTCCTTACTGAGCAGTTTTGCTAGTGTATGAGATGATTTTAGTAAGATAAAGCAAACCTGCAGCCAGATGTATATTAGTTAATCATTGCACACCATGCCTATGTCAAAAGCTCCTTCACTTACTATGAATGCACACCTCATATATTGCAAAGGTGGGTTATAACACTTTCATGACTTTCTTAGTTTTACACCCTATTTATGTACTGTTTACCTACCTATTCTATGCAGTCCCTACCCATCCTATACGTACTTCTGTTTTGATTTGGAAGTACCTGTGTTTGAATAATCACTGTACTTTGCTTTGCAACATTTGGCACAGGTTGCGACTGAAAGGGGTGTACAGACCAGCCCACTTACCCAGCTAACAATCTGAGATAAATAAAACAAAATCAATATATTTCCTCTGAGTTTCAGCATCTTGCTGTAAATGTACAGCATGGTGAGTTATGCATTTCTTCATTATTTCTTTGTCAATGTATTTTGTTTGCTTCTCTGTCTGTTTATGGATGTAATACACTGATTACTTGTGGCCCATTCTTCAGACATAGCATGGATACAAGAAAATTCAGGAGTTATAGAAACAACGTAACAACACAATACAAACAAAGCAAATAATAATAATAAAAATAAAACAACAGATATGCAATAGAATAATGCCAGTGGCATAAATGAGCAAAACTATCTTTAACATGAGTGTGTAATAGATGTGTTATATAGTCTAGAATGTTTTATATGACTAGAGCCAATATGAAGGTATAAAATCAATACATTAACAAGATTTATTAATTGTTTATAGCTATTTAATGATATGACTACAGGTAGGGACACATTTACCAAGACTATGGTAAAACTATATATGGAAAAGTAGAGAGATACTATATTAAGAGGAGGTACCACACACTAGGCCTGTGCTAAAGCAGATATTTTGGGAACACTAAATGGACAATGAAAATAGTATACTGAGGATGTAAATTAGTCAGGTAGTTAAAAGCTACAAATTAATGAGGTGTGGTAATGAAAGATGTTAGGTTTTAAGGAGGGACTTGAGTTAAAGAAGGTCTCAGGATGGGTGAAAGCAGTGGTATTTGTCCTACAAATTAAGAAAAACTGTAGGTGGCTACAAAGTCCTTATAATTCCTGATGCTTCTGAGCTTTCAGGAGGCCCTACTACTAATGAGACACATTCATTAATATGTTCTTTATTGGGTGGTCTTCATTACAGTACAGCATCATTAACTTGTAACCAAAGAAAGTTATAGGCTGGTGCCTGAACAGTCTGCAAGCAAACTAAAACACCATAATGCTTTATATAGTATATATACTATATGTTTGAAGGGAAATGGATACGGTAAGCTATCAGTGATGAATCTGGCACTACAATAAGAAGAAACAAGAGAGCTTTCAACTCTTCTATAATTTACTATTCAATAAATGCAAAATGAAGGCAAAATATTGTTGCACAGTCCTGCATTTGCAACTTAATTCTGGAATTTGAGATGCTGCTTAGACAAATGGTGCATACAGAAGCATAACACAGTGCACCGGTACTTTTTGTGGATATATTCTTATCTGTGAAAGAAAGTTCTTTCATAATGACCTTTCAGCATCTGTGCAATGAAAATATACTATTTCCTATTTTATTAATAGATTTTTTTTTCTTTTTACCAATGTTTCTGCTTTCTTGATCTCAGTTTGTCCAACATGCATTGTACTTGTAGTTTAGGTAGAATAATAAAGTTTGGGATAGAGGTTTCTTCTACCCCCCCCAAAAAAAAAGTTTTAGTCATCTTTACTATTTAGTGAATTGTAGGCATGTTTAAAATGGGTAACAAAAAACAGATTGATGATGAATAGTTTCATGTCTGTTTTTACAAGAGAGAAACATTCTTTGTAATTTCAAAATATTAAAGATGAAATGATTCATACATAGGGGGTATTAAGAAACACATTATGCACTAAATTATAGGATGTATCATGGTGAGGAGTAACCTACTGGGAGGAGAAAACTGGTAAACTAGCATCATCCCTACATGGCATCCAACTGGATATGTGTGAAATGCCCATTCCACTGAATATGAAGGCTTCCATAACATTAACCATTCTTTCTCTGGGGACTTTTCAGCAAGCAAGTGGGGAAATGCCATGAGTTTCACAGACCTCAAGCTTCTGAATCCTTAATATGTGGAGCTAATGCAGAAGATTAATTTCTTACAAAGTGAATGTAAAAGAATCAATAGTATGTATGATGCACTCTACTCTATAGCCCATTTCCCTGATATGTTTGGAGTTACAGAGTACATCTACATTTACATTAAGTCCACACATGCTCCACTGGGCATTTGATAAACACCAAAAGGAATTCCACTCCATAAAACCTCAGATATTCAGAACTAAAAAGATCAGTGGCCTCAAAGATCTTAGTTATCAAGAAAAACTGGCAGCCCTTTCTCTGTACTCCATCTCTTACAGACTCCACCATGGAGATCCATGTCTAGCCTTTCATGCGATGAAACCATAGTTAATCTCCTATTCTTTCACAGAACAATGCCATAACAATTCCTTTCTGTCAATAAAAACTTCCAAAACCTACAAACTCAAGAACCAGTAAGTAGCCAGCAGTATTTGAAAACTCTGGTAAAAGGCTGTGATACTGATTTGTGCTTTAAATAATAATTTCTCATTTCACTTTTATAAATCTTTGTGAAATGTGAGAAACAGAACGTGAAGCTGTTTATTAGCAGATTGCATTAAAGGAAGGTGCTGTGTGGTAGATGCATGAAACGGATACAGTCCCAAGTGTTGAAAATATTTGGATTCATGATGGAATTGATAGTTTAAGACATGCTCTTCTCCAAAATGATGATGTCGACAGTGATGCAGAAGGCTCTGATAAGGATGATAATAGTGATTATGGCAGCCATGATAAACCAGGAACATCATTGCCAAGACTAATGCAAAATGGAAATGTGCATTTTCTAGATATCTTCCAGACAAACCAGCTTCTTTTTTTATGAGAGGTTCAAGGTATACCAAGATTACATTCTGGGTGACTGCAAAACATTGGAAGTAAAATAATTAATTGCAGAGTACTTGGAGAATGTACTTGAGCCTAATGGATGGCAAGCAGTCTGGCACACTGATGTCTTTGAGGTGCTAATTGAGGTAACAGATGTGACCTGTTTACAGTATGAAAGTGGTGGTGTGGGTGGTAGACCCCTTCCTTTGTGAATCTAAGGTTTGTTCATTTACTGTGGAGTCCACAAACAGTTTCTGGAAGCCAAGGAGTACCTAGTTCTACTGCAGGAACTATCTGTTATTTTTGAAGAATGAGAAGAATTTCATCAGACATATTACCATTTTAATGTTTGTGTGAAGCTATTTGTAGCAAGCATGTGCTCTCAGATCATTTGACCTCTGAAAGTGGAATCTACACACAGACATGGTGGCTTTTACTTTCACAACTACTCAGCTTCATTATACTGAGTTGCCAGTGGAATATCCATGCTGTGTCAGTACTTATGCATGACTACTTCTCTTGGAGCAGCTGCTTTAACCAGTCACTATCTCTACCAAGAGAATGGTAGCAGTAGCAGTAGGAAATTCCATTATCCAGCCAAGCTCCATACCGCCTGTAGCCATTCTGCTGGGGTTCTGAAAGGATAAGCAGCCATGAAGATCTGAATCTGAATATTTGTACTGTTCAGAAAATGCAGTGGACAATGCTGGCATATTTCGCTGATATTTTTGGAAATATGAATAAATTAAATATAAAGATGCAGGGTAGAAATGGAACTATATTATTCATTATTGACAAGTATTATAGCTTTCAGATGAAGATGACACTGAGATGTGAAAGTAAAAAGGTTGTACAAGAAGTTGTAGAAATGTTTGCCATTGTCACAGCTGCAGCTGATAAAGAGGTCTTGATGAAGAAAGTCTATGATCGACTCATTTCCTGATACTGACATTTTTGCAACTGATTCTATTGACTTGGACCGACTGAGATAAGAATGGATTGTATATTCAAAATTAAATTTAATGAGCTTGTATTTGACAGTTATGGTTGTTCATTGGCCAACAATATTTAAAACTTTTTCAGCAAGCTTTTTGTTTTTTGTTGACATTTGATACACTGTAACTTGGGCAAATCACATTTTCTAGCCTAACTCAAATTAAAACCAAATTACAGAGAGACCTAAAAGACTATGCTAATGAGACAGCGTTCCCTAATAAAAACTATCAGAAGACTATGGGTGGGTCTTTTGGTAAAAAAGTAGCATAGAAAAAACATGGTGTCTCGTTTGCTTCGTCAGACGCAACTGAAGCTTCAGGAGAATGGTCGGATGAAAATGTAGACTTTCCTTCACTTCCCCCAGCCCAAAAAAGTGAATATATGTATGAACATTTCCACAATAGACCCAATACAAGTGAGATAGGTCGGAAAAGGGGACAAACAGATACGATGTGGGGCAGACAACAACAACAGAACCAACAGGGGAAAAGAAAAAGATGGTACTAATTTTTCTGAAATTTATAACACTGATTGTGAACCAGGTGAACAATATGTTTTTAATTTAACTGGCAGTCTTTTTACAGACACTGAAATAGCAGTATTAAATTGTGGTATTAAATTTATTCCTACTGTTATTTCAAATATGCATTCATTTAAAATAGATATTTTTAAATTAGTAAGGAAATTACATTTATTGTGTTTTAATATCAAGGCATAAAGAAAGTAATGTAGAAGTAATGAATTCCTTTGAAATGTATGATTCTTTAAATGAAACAATTTCTATGGAAATTTTTCTTGTGATTCTTCTTTTGAAAATGATGAAATTATGAATGCTTACTGTTTGTTGCCAACTGATAAAATTAGCATTAAAAGCAGCTATATACCTCCTTTCAATAATGAAACAGTAAAATAGTTTTCTAGTGTAGTAAATTATTCTATGCAAGATATTTTTAAACAAAAGAGAAAAATTTCTTATAATCTGACCAAAAACGAATGGGAGGCATTGAAAAAAAATGAGACATAGAAATGATATTATTTTCAAGCCCTCAGATAAAGGTAATAAGTTAGTAGTAATGACTGTAGATCAGTACTATAAGATGTGTATGCATAATTTAAATAATGATGAAATATATAGAATTGCAGTAAGGAAAGACTGTGGTATAGCTTTGTTGGCATATAATGAATTAATATATAAGGGGTACAGGTTGGGTTACTTTACTAAGAAGGACATAGAGAAGAAGTGTTCCATAGATAAATGTACTATGGTTAAATTTTATTGTCTTCCTAAGTTACACAAAAATAGATGTAACATACCGGGTCGTCCAATAGGGTCTGCATGTAATTATTTTCTTCACAACATAGGAATTGTATTACATGAATTACTTCTACCTAAGGTTGTGAAGTTATCTTCGTACATTAGAGACACTTTTGACTTCCTTGAAAAAGTAGACAGAATACAGTGGAATGAAAATAGATACTGGATAGTATTAGATGTTAAAAATTTGTATACGAATATTGTACAGGAATTAGGTATTAAAGCTTTAAAGTTTCAACTAGGTGATACACCACTGACTTATTATATAATTGATTTAATACAGTTTTGTCTTCAAAATAATTATTTTGAATTTAACGATATCTTATACCAACAAATACAGGGAACAGCGATGGGAGCAGTGTTTGCTCCTGCATATGCAAATTTGTTTATGGGTCACTTTGAAATAGAATTTCTATATAGGATGTGCTGTTTTAGAAATTATGTGATAAAGTATTATCGTTACATAGATGATTTGATTTTTTTGTGTGAAGGGGGTAGTTCCAGTGTACATAAATTTATTCAGGATTTAGATTGCAATAATTTTGGCATAAAGTTTGATGGAGCTCAGTGGGGAGATAAAGTAACATTTTTAGATGTGAATTTGGAAGTAAAAAATAATGAAGTGGTGACATCAGTCCATTATAAATTTGAGGGTGTTAATAATTTTATATATGGGACTAGCTGTCATCCACCACACTTAATATCAGCACTTCCCTATAATGAATTATTGCGTATTTCAAGATTGACCAGTGATAGGCAGCAAAAAGAATTAGAAATTGAACAAATTTGTAGTAAATTTATAAAAACAGGCTATAGTATAGAAGATGTAGAACAAGCTAAGAAGAATTTGAGTTTAAAAATCAAATTAATAAGCAAGTAAAGTATTGTGGTAGATCAGATAAAAATATACATAATGAACAAGTGGAAAAAATATTTTTTTTGACCATGTATGGAGTATATACAGAGGAATTAGTTAAAATAATTATGTTCTATTGGAAATATTTGACACAAGATCCTTTTTTAGGAGAATTGATACCCCAAAGACCTATGGTGTCATACAAGCATGGAAAAAGTATTAAGGATATGTTAGTTCATACTTATTTCATTTTTCCTGCTGTAAGATTAACTAAATGTATATCTGATTGTGGTTTTAAAGCATGTGGACACTGCAGTATATGTAATCAAACAGTGAATTTTTTTGATCAAATAAATGGAAAGAAATTTAGTGTGAATGACAGTTACAGCTGTAATACAGAAGGCATTGTTTATGTGCTTAAATGTGAGTGTAATTTATTTTATATATGAGAATCTAAAAGAAGTTTCCATGTTAGATTTTTAGAACATCTGAGAAATATTAAAAATGAAAAGGTGGAAAGCCCATTAGGCATACACTTTAAAAAGTATCATAACAGTGATGGAAATAAATTAGTAGGCACAGTTTTAGAAAAAGTGTATTGTTGAAAAGGCATATGCCTTAAGAATAAATTACAATGGAAAGAAGCATTGTTTATTTTAAAGATTGATACCTTATACCCTAAGGGGTTAAACAGAGAGCTTACTTGTAAATGGTTGTTATAATCAATTGCTCTTTTAATTGTTTTATTAGAACTGTTTTTACTATAAAAAGGAATGAGAAATAGTTCTTGTTATACTCTGTTAAAGGCTTATGCCGAGGCGCTGGAGAAGAGAAGTCTATTACGAAAATAAATCTATTGGATTTACTGGCTGAGTCGTTTTTTGGATTATTATTTCATTGTGTGGTGTCATAAAAGCAAAATGAGAACTGAATTGAAATCAGTGCAGAACAGGAGCTAAGGTTTTGTTTGACTGCAATTACATAATAATACAAGAAAATGTGCACTTCAGTGTAGGGTCATATTCCCACTGAGAACAAGGTACACAGTTTTGATTTTCAAAAATGTGTTTTTATCCTCTATCTTGGCAGCAGTGTTGTAATTACTCTGGTTCAAGCCCTTACTCCAAATAGCAAGCATGAAGTTCCTTGGTTATGACTTACACTACAATGGGTATGCTGTGCCAAAAATGTGACATTGCTTAGTGTGCCACAGTGTGAAAACATCTGAGAATTACTGTTGTAGATGATCAGGTCTACAGCCATGCATTTTGCATGAGAATAGTGTAAGACTTGTTGATTCTGGGAGTGGCAAAAGATCATGTGATAGACATCAACTTTTGGCCTTCAAACAGACACATGATATGTGTTTGGCAATAAAGGAGAACAGACTTCATGACTGTCATGTTGAATTGAGAAACAAATGTTAAACAAATGAGAAAATATAGCTCAGGGAAGCAGGTTCTAAAGGGTAGGTTACAAATTATGGCATGTACTACTGTTGTTATGTTGTTTTTCAATGTTTTTCTAACTTTTTCCCTGCATCTGCAAATTAGTAAACCAATCCTAATCCTAACTCATATGTATTTGTAGCTGCAGATATTTCAAAAACAGTTCCAGTATGCTTGTTCTTGAGGTTAGATCCCATGAACATGAGGATTTGGAAGCTGATGAAGAAGGAAAATTAAAAAAAAAATTATTATTTGGGAGTCTCTGAGATCAGTCATGAGGTGTTGTTTAATCAGGAGCATGGATTGTGCCATTGAGAAGGTGCATGGTTCAGTGACACTGAACATTTTGTATACCTAATATAGCAATGGTTGTAGTATTTTTTTAGCTTTGAGAATCCATGGTGTAGCTAGGAAGAGAATGGCAGAAGTCAGTGAAGTATGATAAGCCACCTAGCTAGTAAGAGTGTGAAATGGCATAATGACTTGGAAGTCCTTGGTTTGTCAGGAATGGAAACAGAGTGAAATGGCTGGCAACATAAGAGTATGGAAGATCTGTCAGGACAATTGGTTGGACTGGGACTGGAGGCCTGCAATAAGACTATCAAACTGTGGGGCCAATTGGTAGGACTGACATGACTTGGGCCCTGGAAATACATAACTTTGAAAGGGGACCAGCTGTAAATAAGTATATTTAACCCAGATACATACAGGGAAGTTAGCACTAGACATTAACTGGCTAGGAGGATAAACTAAGTAAAGGAGGCCAAGGACTAAAAGAAATGATTGTTATAAAAATCATATATAAAAAAAGAGGCAAGGCTGAAAATAGGCTGTGTAGTCTTCAGGAAAATTAAAACAAGGAAACTGAAATGCAAATCGCAATACAGATGACAGATGCTTTCAATACAAAAACATAATGTCAATGAAGTATTTATGGATTAATGTAAACAAAATAAACATGTTGTTGTTGCAGGAAGAAAGTTGTATTTCAGTAAACTACTTTAATTTAGCTATTGCTTTAAGTCAAAGGGAATGGGATGAAATTGGCAACAAAAGAAAAGTGTAGGAAGTAAGCTAAACTTGTCAGCATACTCCTGTTGGTCTGCATTGAAAGGGTGTCAGTTTACCTCCATGTCAATTGTCTGAGGTCCATTTACTAATGCTCTCAACTCATGGTCAGAAATACTATTTCTGTCAAGATTTATTTGTTCCTATGCATAATAGATTAATGACTGCAGATCACAGGAAATTTGTTGTGTAATTCATACCATGCATTACATGGATGCAAGCTTTTTGCAACTGGCATCCATAGATAACAAGTGTTTCAATGCTTGCTGGATGACACAGAAAGTCAAAGCTTGTTCCCTCAAACGGTCTTTAGTTACAGGTCAATACTCCACCCAGTTCAGGAAATTGTGCTATATCATAACGGGCACACTGACTATGCCCCATGTCACCTCCATCAGCACACATTATTTGTAACCTTAGTAACTACCCTTTAACATTTATCTTATTATTGTTGCATGGATCAAGTAGTGCTCCCATGTTTTTTGCTTATTTTCATTTGCATTACATTGTTCTGTATTAAGGATTTGTAATTTTATTAATATGATTTTGTAATATACATGTGCATTAAGGTTCTTCGGCAAAACTCTTTCTCCTTCCTTTATTGCCGAGGGTTCTGAATTGTAGCTTGTATACTCTTTGCTTCGCTTATTAAGCCTGCATAAACTCACTAAATATATGATACTGAAACATTTCTATTTACCATGCTTTTTTGGATGGTCACTGTTTAACAAATGGCACCATCCAGTTTTGAATTATGTTCTCTCTTTACTTGATACTTGGACAACTTACATTGTAAGCAGTTTCATAGAAAGTGCCCCATTCTGCTTTTACATTAAGTTGTCAAAACTGGTAGAATCCAGCAGATATTTATACGGCACTGATTCAAGAATCTGTTAATGGAGAAATTAAATTTATTCTGCAAAAAAAATTAAACTGGAACTGCCACAAAAAATGTATTACATATAACAAAAAAAAAATGAATGTCAGTACATTCCGTTATTTGCTGAAAGAAGCATTCAGATGAATGCAAGATCATCTTTTTCTAAAAGATATTTATTTTTTTAAATATTGCTGTCTTACGAAACCTATGTTCAAATATTTTCAGAATCATACCTCTGGAGAAAAAGTCATCTGATTGTTCACCTTGTAGTCAAGGACTTAAATCTCCTACATTTAGAAAGAAGTGATTTTGTGATGTAGTGAATTTAAAGGCATACATACATCTGGTCTGTATATAAAACTCAGGAATCTAGTTGTACCTCAACAAAATAATGCACTGCATATTTATTAACTCTAGCTTCTGGTGGGGTTTGATATGACAACAAATTATTGCCCGTGACAGATGACAATATATAAGGCATTACAAATATACATGGGGCAAGTAACTCAAATATTGAATGTTTTTCTCTGAGATGACTAAGCAAATTATCATGATTGTTGTTTTTGTTTCTGTCAATTTAGATAGCCTTACTTGAAAATTACCATTCTAAGTGGTGAATCAGGAAAAAGTCAAATTGGAAAATTACTCTAGATTGAGGACAAAGAAACACGTATAAGAAATATGATATAAAAGAATAATGAAATAAGCAATATATATAACATTCAGGAACAGAGGCAATAACAATGCATTTTAACACAATTGACAGTGGCAATTTCACACCTTACATGCAGTAAGCACACATATATACATTGTTGAGTATCTTGGCAGTCTAGTGGAGTACAAGTAGTGAGGTTTTCCCTTTCTTGGTAACAGAGTAAGTGAGAGAGTAACAATGTTAGAAACACTGACAATATTTTTCCTATGTTTCTTGTAAAATAAACAAGTATTTTTTTTCTTTTTTATTGTAAGCTAAGGCTGCAATGCAGTTTCTTAGCGTAAATCAACAAATGCACATCTGCCCAATAAGGACAACTTATTTAATTCCTCTGCATTGCAAACATTTACTATGGACAAAGTTGACTGAAGACTCTTGCTTGCTGTAAATCCACCTCCCTTAGAAGAACATGATGGGGGCAAGCCTTGGGTAAACCAGTGCCCTAGGCAAAATGCCATTCCATGACCCTGCCAACCCTTCCTGGCCTACTCACACTTTTTCTTCCTACTTTTTCTTACAGTTTGTCTTACTCTTAGTTTTCTCTTAAAGTTATGCATTCATTCAACATGATCTAAGCAAGACTATACATTGATAACTGCAGCAAAAAACTGCATTAAGTCATGGGTCTGTGGTCATAAGGCAGATGTTCTAGATGCTCTGAAGTACAGTTTAGAAGATTTTTTAACAACATTTTCATCCAGTGATTGCCTGAAAAAAAAACATGATCAAAGAAAGAAATTCAGTCTTTCTCTTCAAATTTGTTTTCTCCTGCATCCTTCAGCCTATCCTAACTGATCAAGACTACACTGCAATAACTGCAGTGAAAAATAAATGTGTTAATGTGGGAGTGAGGTTTCTAGATGCTCTGATATGCATTTTAGTTTTTTTAATCAAATCTTTTTATTTAATGAGTGTCTGAACAAAAACTATAATTACAGAAAAAAAAAAATCTTACTCTTAAACTTAGCTTTTTCCTGCATCCTTTCAACACACCCTAACGGACCAAGACTACACTGTGATAAGTAAAATAAGTGGGAGTTGCTATGCTCCCAGAAGGCAAGGGGTTGTAGATTCTATGAGGAACATTTTAGAGCTCTTTTTCCCAATCATTTGAGACAATGATGACCTGAACAAAATCATGCATAGAGAAAATAAATTTAACCTTTCTTTTTTAGTTAAAGGAAAATAAGTTGTATACAAGTTTTAATGCTGAAAGCTGACCAAACACCCCTTCACAATAAACTGAAGACAAACACTTTGAATATGCACTTATCATATATATGGGAATAATACCTGCCCCCCTACTCACTTCAAAATAGGTCATCCCTTTCTGTGTACCTCCCTATGGTGTTAAACTGGGTAAAATTAAGCCATGAATGCCAGCAGTCATACTTCAATCTGCTGTTGATATATTTATGCCTCATCATCCCCTCCTTCCAAAAGACAGCCACTTTCTGTGTACCCTTTTGACATCAGACTGGGACAAGACTGAACAAACAGAATAGAACATATTTGTTTTCAGACATATATAAACAAAATGCTTATTTACTCTCCCCCAAAAGATAGTCACCTATATATGCATCACATGATTGACTGTGAGGAAAATGGAAACAAATGTTAGAATAATATTTCCAAGTTGTTACTTCCAGAGGCAGTATACTGCTCCTATACAACCTATGGTGACCATCTGTGCACCCCTATGAAGTTTGTGAGGAATGATAAAGAAATAATGACCGCACTGTTCACAGTAGGAGTGATTAATAAGCCCATGTCAAAGTCCAGTTATCCAGCTCTAGTATGGGGGAGTCACCAGCCCCCAAAAAGTTCATAATGTGTGGGTATTCTGGGATGCATTTATCCTTTCTTTCTTTCTTTCTTTCTTTCTTTCTTTCTTTCTTTCTTTCTTTCTTTCTTTCTTTCTTTCATGTTTTGAGAGTTAACTGTTAAACTGACCAAGCGAAGGCAGGGTTATTCATTTTATTTCAGGCAACCCAAAACGAGCAGAGATAAACACTTCTATGTACAATTCAAATGTCTGATGGTGATAGAGGATGGCCGTGTAATATATTTCTCCTTTGTTCCAAACAAATATTTGTCACACATTAAAATATTGCACATTGCTTGACATAATCACATTAGTCCTGCAAAACCAAAATAATAAGCAAAACCAGCAAATGGCTAGTCATTTTTTTCTCCACAGAAAACAATCACAGCTGTTATATCTACTCTTCCTATGCTCATCAGGTGTCCATTTATGTAGTCCACACTAGCCTGCTTAGCCAGATAGTGACTGTTTAAACTGAGCAAATGACAAGACTGTTACTTTCATCCAGCTGACTCCAGCCCTCACTCAGCAGTTATAACCATCACATCTGATTGCTATTTAATATTATCTCACCACAATTCATACAGTGCAACTACCAAGAAATTTTCAGAATATCCAATTTTTTTGCTTCACATTTTCAGTTTGTTCCTCATAAAATTTGTATTTTTGGGGTAAATCACTGAGGATTAAAGTAATTAAATAATGACATGCATTTGATTTTCAGACTTTATATCCTTCACAAAACATAAGCTTATAAGAGCAATATTTAAAATCTCTCCCTATTTTTCGACTTTGCCACCCACCCACATTATTTTTGGCTTTCTCCAGATTTATTGCTATGAGGTTGAGAGATATGTCACCACAGTCCAGACAAACAATTTGCTACCCTTGAAAGTAATCCAATCTAGGTTGTGCCACCAGAATCACAAAGCTAGGTTAATATTATCAATAATATCTGGTTGACATTGTAAAAACAGTAATGACATTCCTCTAACAGTGCCATTTCTCTCATATCAACTGTGCACTTAAAATAAGTTAAGTATTGCCCAACGTAGCTGGTTGGACAGTCTGCTGCTATCATTGTAAAATAACATTTCCTTCAGCAGCACCATGTCATTTCCTTCCTCTCATTATAGAATTTAGTAGAATGTCTGCACCTCTGCTCTGTCCCTCATTGTTAAATATGAAGATGAAATAAACAAATGGGTTCAGGCACCTTTGCACTTACATCTGAACCATACCTCTCCACTTCTTAGCACAAATCAGAACAAAGCCAAAAATAATGGGTGGGCAAAGGTTGAAAAATGGGAAAAACTTAAATACTGCTCTTATAAGGATAGAAAGTTGCTAGAATAAAATGTTTTGTGATTCATACCATGCATTTTTCTGAAGTACATAACATCTGAATCTCAACTGCCTGACATGATTTAGTATATTTGGTCTTTATTGATTTGCCAGAAAACAACACATTTTACAGGGAGCAGACCAAAACATATGGGCAGAAATATGGGCATTTTGTGAAAATCTGGACATTTGAGACATATGATTTGTACATTGTGAGGTCTGTACTCTTGTGACCTCACTATATTTAAGAAAGTGTTAACCTATCTTGGTGTGATGTCAAGTCAACTGGAGCACCACCTCCCAGGATTGTTCGCTGTGTTGCAGGCTCATTTTATTTTTCCCTTGTAGGGGCACTTTATTTATTAAGTTAATTAGTTAGTGATTTATTTAATTGTTTGGTTGTATATTTTATTTATTTATTTATTTATTAAAGTAACAATATTTTATACTAAATAATAAATTAATGAATTGGGAAACAAGCACCCCTACAAGCAAAGTGGAGAAGCGCCCCAGGCAGTTGTCTATTTTGCTATGCATAAGGCCAGTCTTTCACATGATTGCCAAAATCAATAACCATTTTAAATATAATATGATTTTATTGGGGGAATAATTAGCCTGGAGCATCTTGTCAAGTGAAATTGTTATAATTTTAAGCTTTGGCCAAATTCAGTACAATGCAACTGATGGACATCCTTATTTAAGTATAAAGAAGTTAAAGAATCATGTGTCATCTGTCTGAATAGTGTGCCTGCTAATTGTTAGTCAGATTAGAATATTGACTGGTGGAGACAGGAAAAACTTTCTTAAGCAATATTTTTTATTCATCATGGTTATTCAGTATAATTTACAGACTAGTTATTTACTGCAATATGTGACTAATGTATTTACTCTCACTCTGCATATGTGGTTCTTATTGTATTACTCCAGGTATGATTCATTATTGACCTGTAGGACATATCGATGACAAATGGATCTAGCATTGCAAGCAATTTTGTGCTCTTGGTGAATACTACACTATTATCTTGGGGTAGGGGACTAAGATGCCACAGTAAATTATGTGGGTAGTAACCTTGCCTAAAGAGGAGTGTAAATAGCCCAGCATTATGGAATTGTGCCGGTTGTTTAGATAGCAGCTGCTTTCTTGAACCCGATACTGAGAAGAATAGCAGCAACTGTCAAGATTTTTGTAAAATCTAATGAAACATAAGGGGCCGGATTCACAAAACCTCCGTGTAAGACTTAATATGTCTTACTCGGAGGCTGCGGTTGAATGGTATGACATCAGTGTGCCATAAATATTCATGAGGGCACGCTGACTCATCCGTAACTCTTACACGGACTGAGTAGGCAAGCATTGGGCATGTCCGACTGCCGAGCAGTCTAAAAGTCCATGCCCCTGCAAGGTTTTAAAAAGCATAATGTCAACAGACAAGAGCGAGTCTGCTCAAACGTACTTGCACCCAACACCACACTCCCTGACACTGTAAGCACCCATCAGAGTTATAAAACGGAAAAACTTAAATTATTTTTTAAAATCCACGATATAGCTGCCCGTATCTGTGCTTGTTTGCGTGGGTGTGCCCATTACTTAACCACAGTTAGCAACTGTGACATTGAAGAGCATATAAGAAATACTTATGCAAATTAAACCAAATAGCAATAATGGTAGAGCGTATGCACAAAGAGAAGGCATTCACGGTTCGAGTCCCACCACTCCCCTTCTTATTTATGTTTTAAATCATTATTTGAAATAATACCAGACAAATATGATTAAAACTTTATTAAAAGCAGTGCCATGGCCAATGTATCAGCGAACAAAATAAATATTTTTAAAAGACCAGATACATAATAGCCTGCCATTAAGCAACGTTTTACACAGCTAAACTCAGGTGCCCATAGTTTAATAGTGCTATACCCATCTAAACCATAAACAGAGTTGCCCATAGTTTAATAGTGCTTCACCCAGCTAAACAGAGTTGCCCATAGTGTAATAGCACTTTACCCAGTGCAATAGAGTTGCCCAACATTTAAAAACACTTCACCTAGTGCAATGTGTTTGTGTGGACGTGCACATCGTGCCAACCAGGGCACCGGGGAGCAACGTAGAGCTAAGTTGCTTAAATGCAGCCACACCCCCTAGCCTGTCTAGACAGTATTAAAATAAAAGAATGACAAGGTTTGGACCCAGGACCCTTTGCATCATAAGCAAAGTACAGAACCACTAAGCCATGACAACACAGAGGAAACAGCCACTATTAACATACATAAACTTAAGAATGGCAGTTTAACCATTACTAAGCAGGTCTGCAGTCAGCCGAGAATTTTACAAAATGGCCAATCACAAAAAAGTGTGGGAAATGTGGCATATTTAAGCCTCACAGGTGGGAATACATGCCATAACTGATTGTAGCTCACATCTGTGGTCAGAATGTCTGGTGTTAGAGAAGAAGTGCGCTTCCGAGAGCAGAGATGGGGCACAGAGGAGTCCAAATACATGGTTTGGCTCCTAGTCCACCATCATGAGGCAAGACTCCTGCAGGGCCAGTTCCAAGGGACGGAGTACAAGGCAGAGGCTTGGAACCGGTTAGCTTGTGACCTCACCAGTGCCACAGGCGTTCCCCGGACTGGTGAGCAGGTCCATCACCACAATGCGGACCTGAACAGATGAAAGGAGGACCGCCTGATCAAGTGGATACAGGAGGCCCGTGGGATGCGGGATGCCCCACAACTGAGTATGTAGCCATAGAATGCAGTATGTAAGGATTTAAAATGGAGTATGTATAATGGATAGGAATGTCTCAATATCCCTTCATTTACTTTACAGCTGCAGGTGACCGTGTTACGAATCAGCAAGCTTATGAAGATAGGCTGCTAAGGCTGCACCGCCAGGGAGGTTAATGATTATTCTGCATGTATTGTTATATAAAATATGGGAGAGAGCATGAAAGAAAGTGTTGTAGTCCAATAATACAGCCATAAAATGGACTGAAAAAGTCCTCTGCATGTACTGTCAGATAAAAACGTTAGAGAGGCAGAAAAAGAGTGTAGTAACCCATTAAGAAAGGTAACAAATGTCTGGAATAATATCTCTGCAGGCACTGTCATATAAAATAATATGTGAGTGAGCCTGAAAAAAGAGTATGCTAACCTATTAATAAAGGTATAATATGTCGTGAACATGTCTACCATATATACCGTTAAAACAAATAAAGGAGTGAGCCTGTCAAAAAGTGTGTAATGTCATTAATAAAGATCTAAAACCCAGAGTGTGTCTGTTTCACTTAGTATGAAATGTTGTTGTACCCTTGCATTATACAAATAGTAATGTGTTAGAAAGTGCTGGCAACTCAGAGTTCTGCAGTCCCATCTAAAGTGGGTGATGGAAGTGTTAGTAGCTGTGAAGTAAATATACAGTCCTCAACAGTCAGTTACTGGCTGGCATGCATAAGTAAATCTGCCACATGAGTAGCATGCAAATATGTTCCCCAGAAATGTAAGTGTGCTTCAATAAATGCAGGGTTCTGTACAATTAGAAGTGAAAATGTCATGTGAAAACATCCAGATATGTAGGTAAAGAAATATAAATGCAACCATGAAATATGTAGCAGTAACATCTGCATCCTGGATAGTTAGTATGTGAGATATAGGTCAAGTATAGATTGAACTAGCCAAACCCATTACACAACCTAATGCATGGTGACAAGTGTAATAATACATGTAGGGAATATACACCTGCAGTCACTAGGAATGTAGTGTAGAGTAAAAGTGTTTATAAGATGTTAATGGAGGTTTTTTCTACACCCTACTGTTTGTGCGTAAACCATGCAATTATGCACCTCAATGGGTATGTGTAATCTTAAACATTTGTCAGGATATATGTCCTATTGTTCCATAAATATTTGCACTGATGTTGATGCATGTGCCCTGTTCAAACACCATGTTCATGGTGGCCTGTTGCTACCAATCATCCCTGCATGTGGTTGGAATAACCACTGTTGTTCAGTATATGCATGTGTTATGTTTGCTGTTCAACTGTTGGAACTGTGGTGTGTTGGGTTAATGGGAATATTACTGCATGCTGTTACAACTAATCTGGAATGCTGTTGTTTATGTTGTAATGAAACACACCGGATCACAGAATGTATGGGAAGGCCGGTCCCAGCGGACCCACCTGTCCCTCCTCAGTTGGCGAGTGCACCTGGCACCAGTGGCTCTGGTGCTCAGCCAAGACCCCCCCCTCCTCCGTTGGTCCTGTGCCACCTTCGGGTTGAAGCACTGCAGGGGATGGGGCTCGCACCCCCCCGTGCAAGCGTGGGTGGAGAAGGGCCACCCATCACCCTTCGAAGGGTCTGGGTTGTGGTGTGAAGGGAGATCCAGCATTCAGTCGCTGATCCCCTATGCCAGCTTGAGGCGAGAGTGGTGCATCTCATGGGTGAGCCTGCCCGTCCTACTCAGCCCCCAGCACAGCCATCCCCAGGGCTGTGAAGGTGCAGTGGTGACTGCCCATGGGTGGGGATCTCAGTTCCACTGTTACCATCTGTGGGCTCATGGGCTTGCGATTTCCAAACAACCTTCCCCATCAATTGTGTTCACCCACACCATGTGTCAAATTCCGCCCCTGTATGCAGCTTGTTTGTCATGTCTGTTTACCTCCCCAACCTACCTCACCAAATAGACCTATTTCCCCTACCTCACTTACCACTCTCACAAACAGTGCATGTGCCTGATATTCATAACTGGTAGTACAACATACTTAGATGTCCTCACCCCTCTATCAGGGGTGGCATGTTTCAAATATCCCACCTAATGTATTGCATATTCACAGCTGTTGCTGGTAAAGAAATGGGCAGCTATGGACCTTCTCTACACCCATC
>NC_056728.1:1186852750-1186870250 GCF_019279795.1 Protopterus annectens
TATATATATAGACATATATATATATATATATATATATATATATATATAGATATATATATATATATATATATATATATATAGATATATAGATATGCATATATAGAGTGATATATATATATATATATATATATATATATATATATATATATATATATATATATATATATATAGTGAGAGAGGGAGACACAGGGTCAGACGTATTGCAACAGGTGCCTAGTGACCAAGGCATGGACTGAACACCAGTGTTGATACTGCAGTGCCATACCCCATTCCAAAACACTTTACCCTCTAACTACCAGATAGGTGGTTGCCTGACTAACACTGAAGGTATCAGAAGGGAACATGGGACACAGGTGGACAGTAGCCTCCCCTTTGATATTCACAGTGCCACACTAGTCTTGTAATCTGTCTACGTGGTACGTGTAATCACAAACAATGTGTCATGTATGGAAATATAGGTCAATGTTCCCCTGTACTCAAAACAATTCCCCATGTGGTATGTACCTCACATGACAACTACAGCAAGTGGAAGGGCCACAGACATACCTCACAAAGGGTAATACTGCCCTGAAACACATACCCTATGCAGACTGACTCACATAACCACAGCTACAGTGCATTGTATACCGGCCACCCAGAGGTTACCTCTGCCAAACATACAGAGGTATGCCACACCCATAGCAGTCAGACAACCACCATGTCAACACCTCACAATCCTACCGGGCTACACGGCCTAGGTCCCTAGTCCCTGCAACCTCACTAAACAGCACATGCTGGAGGGATAGGCATCTATTGGCAAATATGCCATACTCTGGAGTAAACCACCCAGCATGAACAAACAAGGCTCCTCAGTAGCAGATGTCAGACATACCCCTGATGATTGTCTGGGGGATAGGCAACACACCCTGGGAATCACCTCTGTGTATCCGGTTGACAGGCGAAGTGAAATCTAATTACATGTGTGTCACAGGCCAGGGTAGCATATGGCTAGACTGCTGTAGGCCCCAGGGACAATAGCGTATTACCTACTTATGACACAATGCACACAGACATGTACTCAGTGCAATATCTGCTATGTGAGGTGGAATGAGTGTGACAGTGAATGTGTGCAAGGTCTGTGACGGTGTGATAGCTAAGTGTGAGGTTGTTTCTGTCATGGTCATTTGTGTCCTAAGTGTGAGGCCAGAGAAAGATGTGTCAGTTATTGGGATGCAGACATAGTAGGATGGTATATGTTGTGACGTAGTTCCTTGTGTACGTCTGTGGTGTCCCATCATAGGCTGAAGCAATACATGTATGCTCAGTAAGTGGCATTGCTGGTGAATCCAGCCGACCTTTGAACTGTCGTACCACCTGAAGCTGTAGGCCTAAAGAGCACAGTATGGTGTATGTTCACATTCCCTGGTAACACTGCCTTGTGTGTTTCCTGTAGTCTGCACAGAGTACATTCCTCAGGAATAGGTATCTGTAAGTAGGGGCACACAGTACTGTAAGGTACATAGCAAATGCTCATCTGTGTTAGCATACATTTGTGTGTTGAATGAATGTCTGATGTGTGTGCAATGATGCCTGTACCATGTCCGAAATCACATGTGTAATGCAGGGTTTGCGTGTGTACCTAGCAACATGTATACTCTGTTACAGCAGTTTGCCAGCTATATTAACAACTGTGCACATATGTTAGGTACGGTTATGGCATCAACGACTAGGGTGGGTTACTGGTTATACTGTAACTGTACTTCACATTCATTGCAATGGATGACATATTACTGCAAGCATTAGCTTGATATGTACCCCCTGGCAAAGCTGTGCATTGGATCCCAAAGAGTGAGCCGAGTACTGGTGTATACTGGTGTGTCATATGGAGTGTGGCAGGCACTGTCAGCCATTTGTGGGCTGAGCACTGATATGTGGTATTGAATGTGTGTATCCTCTGACAGATGAACAGATGCTATATATGGCAGTTAACTGATATCTGTACTGTATAATGTTAAGTGTGCCACATGACTTGCTCACACATATCATTTACTTGTCTTCCAGGCTTATGGCTCATCACAGAAACCCCTGCTACACAGCTGCAGAGGAACAGGAAATCTACCGCAGCCTGGTTCAGCACTATACCCTGCTGTTTTCAAGGGCCAGCCAGCACCAGCAAGAGCGTACTGCACTGTGGCAAGAACTTGTTTGCTGGGTAAATGACATAGGCATGTATAACTGGAATTATGAGCAGGAACGCCATCACTGCAGTGATTTAATTAGACATGTCGGGTGGCGTGCTTCTGATATCCACAGACAATAGCTTGCCACAGGTGGTGGGGTGGCCATACATCCCCACTCACCAGAGTGGAGGAACTGCTGCTAAGTGTGGTGACTCCTGGCCTGGAGCAACAGCAACATCACACATGTGTCATCATGAAGGCCAGAGCCACCCAGCATGGTGACATGGAGCGTGCAGGTAACATGCCATAGCTGTAGACTACTGTTACCTGTATTGTTAGATTATGCATGTGTGCGATGTGTACTGTGTTTAGCAGTTGTGCTGCCTTTTGTGTGCAATACTGATAATTTGAATAGTATCTATACACCTATGCCTGTTCTACTGTAGTTTAGCACACTCACAGTAGCAATGCCACAGTTGTGGCCACTGACAAACTGTGTCATATTCTTGCAGGTCCCTCTGGTGTGACAGCAGGACAGACATTACATGCTGGTGAGTGTGTTAACACTTTAAACTTGGTATTGAACTGTGCATGTCATAGATGAGGTGTAGGCCATGTACACATAACACACCTACGCATAATGCATGCTGTGCATGTTTGCTGTGAGACGTGAAACATCTCAGTAATGTCAGTAGCTGCCTCAGTCACATGCAATGCACAGAGCATCAGACACAAATGTGGCAACACTGTACTGCACATTGGATAGGCATAGTTGACACACATGTACACAACATAACACGTTTGTCATACGCAGTATACCTCAACCTGCTACACATAGTGTAACTGAACACCCGCTGCCAGGTCACACTTCAGTATCCCACATGTCATCCACACACCACATATACTATACCTGAGGGGTAGGGGCCTAGCATGGGGCTGTGCAACACTCCTCAACACATAACACAGTCATGTTAGGCAATGTTCCCTATTGGACACCTCACACACCTTGTGCTACGTGGCTGTGTAATGGTGAACTTAGCCACAGCACTGCAGTTTAGGTACAGCATGCTAGGTGGTGGTCTAGCACACTTTAGTGGCCTTGAGTGACCACATGATGCATGATGATGATGGCTAATGGTACTACACCCCATACTGTTACAATGGCCATGTCCAGGATTGGTATCCCATCACATATACATGCACCACTCATCCCGTGTGTGTACATAGCATGCATGTGCTACACATGTGTCCACAATTATCTGCTTCAGACACAGACACTGCAATCAGACATGGAAATCCATGTGACACACAGATGACACACCTAGCCATGGTATGTATACCTGTGTGTGATGGTGCACAGGACATTGCAAAGCTTATAATACTTGCACAGAAATGTTGTGTCCTTGTACACATTGTGTTTCAGGGTGTAGGCAATCAATGAACATGTACACACATGCACCACAGCCGTGTACACTGTCATTAACTATAGCTGTCTACACTCACACTGCATGGACTTGATCAACACTTATTCTGCATGCTGACACGTGTGCGTGACTGTTTGCCTTGTGATACTGTCACCCACCTTCAACCAGTATTGAGTATGATTTGGATTTCTGCTGTGTGTGTGTATCTGCTGTAGTGAGGAGTGTGCATGCGTTCCTGTGTTTCTGTGTTCCTGTGTTCCTGTGTGCATGCGTTCCTGTGTTCCTGTGTGCCTGTGTGCCTGTGTGCATGTGTAGACCGTAACGTGTGTTTCCTGTCTTCCTCTCACAGGTGCTGAGGTAGGGCTTGGCGAAAGCAGCAGGCAACCTAAAGCCACTACCACGGATAGTGGTGATGATGACACATGTATTTTGGCACAGGGAGATTTGACAGGGTCTGTCGTTGGTCCACCAATCGACAGTACACAGCGTTCAACCCCATCTATGCACACACTCATACTGCCAATACATCCCTCACTACCAATGGTCATAGGAGAGGGACAGCATTCAGTTGGCATTGACCAGGTGAGTGTGGTACCCATGGCACGTGCATCTCTTCACAGCAGCCATAGCTGTAGACCCAGAATGGTACCACATAGACGGAGGTCCACGGGTTCTCGAGGGAGCACCATTGGATGTATTGCCCCTCGCAGGCATGCCCTTACAGGTCTTACGATGACCACTATGTTCCGGGTTGTAATGCAGGCTCAGGCACGTATGGAACAGTACACCAGGCAGGGACTTAGAGCGCAGAGGTCACATAAAACCGCTATCAATGACAGCATCCGTGACCTTGCCGGTGCCATCCGGACATACACCGAGGTCATTGATAGACATTGGGGGAGACAATAGATGCCCTCCACAACATGTCTTCCTTGAAACAGGACCGTGCGGGATGGTTGCGACATCAACACGGATGCATGCTAGCAACAGCAACAGCTGGCAGTGGTCATGGACGGCCCACAGCTCACAGCCACTCCCATAGTGGCAGTACCAGCCCCAGCAATGCTGGGGCTGGCCTGTCCATTGTCCATCCCAGTAGACCACGTGCACGTGGCTCTGGCCAGTCCCAGCAGGGACATGGGTCCAGTCATCATATCTCTGCCTCTGATGACAGTACCCAGTCAGGGTTGGTACCCAATACCGTCTGTAGCACCCCTGCCAGGCACAGGTACTGTGTCCGTGGCCAGAGACAGTGCTCTATACAGCCAAGCAGGTACAGTCTGTGGCTGTCGCACAAACCACCGTATATGGCAGCCACGTGGTAGAGCTGTGTGCATGCAGACACACACACACATTACATCAACATTGGCCTATGCTGTACTGTTGTCCCACACACACACACACACACACACACACACACACACACACACACACACACACACACGTCGATTGGATAGGTCAATGTCAGACTCTGGCAAACAACAAAACGCCATGTACATATGTTGATACCTGTGCCACCTCCTATTATCTGCATTATTGATGGAGGGACAGGCTAACATGGTGCTGATGCACAGGGTGACACTATAGCAGTGTAGCAATAACAGTGAGTTGTCAACAAGGAAGTCTAACTACATCCTTGTAGGTATATCTGAGCACACATTATGCATCAAAGCTCTGGTTCTCAATGTAGCATTGTTTACACCACTATTAGGTCTGAGTATGTATTATCCACCCATGTGCCACTTGGCTGATGTGTGATGTGTTGCCAGCATGTGCTAGCGAGTGGACAGTACGTGTGTGATGTGTGCAGTACAGATTAGCAAGTGTACATCTGTGAACATGGTGGAAGTGCACTGTCTGGATGTACATGCATAGTGGACACATGGGACGTGTGGCATACCCTGTCGTACACATTATTAACATCCCATTGCATCTTTTAGTGGCCAGTATGCATTCTACTACAGTTATGTACTAACACGGGTAGACATGTGTATGACATGGGTTGACAATATGCTGCAGGTGATACCGTTAATATCAGTCAATGATTTGCAGTCTGGTAGTATACACAACCTGAACAGCATGACTATAAGCAATTATTGGATGATGTCCTGACAAATGACACACAGTAGTAGGGAACCCAGTATCAATTGGATCCTTCTGGTGCTACACTATAACACTAACCAGTGGTGATGACCGCCACCCATTACTGTGACCACACCTGTGTGTCATATAGCCCCCTTAGGTACATGCAGACATACTAGGGATGTGCCCATCCAAATCTGGGAATGCATGGAAAGGCCTACAATGCATTCCCTGGATGGGACGCATATCCTACACAAGGGTATCATACAGACAGATACCTGTTGTGTGGTACATGCTGTATAGCAGTAAGCCGACTATGGCATAGTCATCCTCATGTACTAAACATACTATCCTGTCAGTACCACACTGGTGGTAGCCCTCAACATGTATGTCGGGTACCATTGTGTACATACAGACCCATGTTATGTCATGTGTCACTTGGTATCCACATATCCATAGGTATTGTGGAGTCCCAAGGTGTATCACAGACATTAGAGGTCTGAATGCATATCCACAAGGCAGTCATACACCTATAAAGACTGTCCATTCTTGGCAGACTTTCTTGTGTATGACCATGTCTGATATATACCCCAGACATATACCCTCACTCACACTACTCTTAAGTAACTGTCATCGGTGTGTGTGCCACAGATGACCTTGGCCACAGAACATGATAGTGGACAGCCGTGTCACATACATACATATGTGACCTACGATCTGAGTAGCAGCGGCACAACCTGTCAGTGGAAACAAATGTATTCATGTAGTATGCAGGCTTCACACCTATGTACTGATTGAGGGGGCATGTACACATATATATTTGCCATGCAGATACCTGATGTCTGCAATGCACTTACTGTTGTCATCATACTATGTCATACCATAGTAAAAGCAAAACCCACACTGTGTTGACCAACAGTGACACACACACAATCAGCATTTGCCGGATTTAAACCCCTACCTATCTATGTTATGATGCTAGGCAGAGACACATTAACAAGGCGTGCTATTTGTTTTATTGGTTAGTTTTTCTTCCCCTGCTATATTTGTAGGATGATGACATCATCAGACTTTCCAAAGAGGAATGTACCTCTTTCAGTGTGTTTTCACAGTCTCCAAAAAGGGCACTCCTTTCAAAGACAATTGCACACATACACACACTCACACTGTTTATAGGATTCAAACCCCTACCTATGTTATGATACTAGAGAGTGACACATTAGCATGGTGCCCTATTTGCTTTACTGGCTGGCTTCCCTTCTCCTGCTGTATTTGTAGGATGGTGACATCATCAGACTTTCCAAAGAGGAATGTACCTCTTTTAGTGTGTTTTCACAGTCTCCAAAAAGGACACGCCTTTCAAAGACAATTGCACACATATACACAACCCCCCCACAGACACACACACTCACTGTTTGCAGGATTCAAAGTCCTATCTAACGATGTTATGATACTAGAAAGAGACGCACTAACACAGCGCGCTATTTGCTTTACTGGCTGGTTTCTCTTCTCCTGCAGTATTTGTAGGATGGTGACATCATCAGACTTCCCAGAGAGGAATGTACCTCCTTTACTGAGTTTTCCCAGTCTCCAAAAAGGGAACACCTCCCAAAGGAAACTGCACACATACCCCCCCACACACACACACACACACTTTGCAGGATTCAAGCCCCCACCTAGCTATGTTATGATACTGGAAGGAGACACATTAGCACAGCATGCTATTTGCTTTACTGGCTGGTTTCCTTTCTCCTGCTGTATTTATAGGATGGTGACATCATCAGATTGGACATGGTGATGTGTGCACACTTTGTTTTATGCCATTCCAGGAATGGTCCATGTGGGTCAGCAGGTGTCAACAGCTTGAACATGACCTCAGTATCCTTACCTTGTGTGATCTATCTGTGGACACATTGACATTCCGTCATATGTCAACACATATTTATGCACAGCTTCTTGGTTTTGTGGATACTACATGTGTCTGGGATGTTGATAAAGGGCTATTCAAAGTCTATGTGACACATGTATAGATGTGTTCATTGATGTATGTCCTGGGTGGCTGCCTTGCAAACAGTCTAGCATGTTTGGAAACCATGATCCGCACGTGAACATACCACAGTTGATAGGGTTGTGTGTGTGTCAGCTTCCAATAGCTCTGTTTATGACTGCAACCATGATGGACTCCATGACATTGCAGATCAGACCTCATAGGCGTACTGGACTTGACTTCCCATGGTGTGTTGTGCACCAACACTTGTGGGGAGGGCCATATGTAGCTGTGACACATTCAACGGTTCCACATCCTGTGTAGGGGGTGCGGCTCAGCTGACTGTTCAGGTGCATGACCTGTTTGTTCTGTAGTTTGTGCATGACACATATTGGAAATCAATGTATTCCACCTGCTGCCATGCTTTTGGCAGTGGGGGTAGCTGCTCATCCATTCTACATGTCATATTTCCTGGTATGATGATGTGGACTATTGTCAGTGGGGGATGGGAATGTACATATGGGCCTGTCTGTCATGATGTCGACATTGACACTCAGATACAGTTGGCCCTGACTCAGGACATATATGGGTGTACATTGATACTTATGACATAGCTGAAGGAGGTGTCATGATTCAGTCTGGACTCCTTCTCAGCTCCTCTTTACAAAACACTAACAAACATGAGCACTAATCCCTGTTATACTCTTTTACATGCTTAACACCCTACTGATCCTTTGTGATCAGGCTACAGAGTATGTCATGATAATATCCTGGCATGTCCAGGGGTCAGTTTTGTGTGTACTCTTCAGTCCATCTGGTGGATATTGTGATATTGACACAATGTCACATCTGCCTCATGGACACAGACAACCCTCTCCTCCTCCTGACAAACTCAGATATATGTGTGAGATGCACCTATATAGACATACAGGGAGCTGAACTCTCTCAATCCATGACTGACACAGTCTATCAGGTGGTGAAGGTAACCACACACACCACATATCAGTTTCACATATCCTCTAGCAACAGCACTCAAACCACATTAGCACACATTGACATACTCAGAATCTGTAAATGTACCCTACTTAAGCAGCAGAGACCTCCAAAGCAGACACACACACACCTGCTACCCCACTACAATACCCACATATCACTAAGTTCACAATGTCAGTGTGCCACACAGTCACTGCCCTTCGGGCTAAACAACACACCTAATACACTTGTAATAGGCGACAATTATGTTCAGACACACTGATGTACCACTCACCAGCCCTGACAAGGGAATAGTCACTTTGGGCTGCCTGTTGGGTGCCAGGATCTGCTGCATAACACAGGCAGTCAGGTCACTCCAAAGCAAGTACAAGACTGGCACCATCATTGTCCATGCTGGTGTGTGTAACCTCAGACGTTCCTCCCTGGACCACATGACATGATACATGGAGGTACACTCTGATAATGTAGCCCAGGCCAGTATAACCCTGACCTTGTCTAGCATCTTACACCCACCAATTATGATGTCACAGTATACGGACACACAAATCAGATTTAACAGTTGGCTAACAAATTTGTTTCATTCACAGGGGATACAGTGTCTGTCAGCATATGGTGACATGCTCAACATGCCATGTAGCTTCACTATGGACAGCTTGCACCTGTCACCCTTGGACTTTGGTATGCTGGCTAAGGCTCTTGCTACCACCAGAGTGTCCTTTTTAAGCAGGGTTCAGAAGACAAACCCACCTCCATAGACATTACAGGTTAATTGAAACTAAGGGTAATGCTGCTCAACAACAGTTGTGTTAACCTCATATTGTGGCCACTCAGGACTGTCCTCAGTATGGAGGAGAGCAATATCTGTGCACTGACAGACACCTGGTTCAGGCTCGCTTATGCACCCCAGCACTACCAGGTTATGGTTCATACCATGCTGTCTGACAACAAGACTTGGAACAGACAACTCAACTGGGGGGGGGGGGGTATCCATATACATCACAGATACACACACCTCCAGGTTAGTAGCACTGCACAAAGCATCACAGACCATATATATATATACAACTACCATTGTGCAATACTGCCTTTCAGTTTGTTGCCTGCTACAGAACACACTCCCAAACTCAGGAACCACACTAGGCTTTTGTGGGAAGTATGGAGAATATGAAGTTCTCCACAGACACCATTATATTGTGTGACTTCATATACACACATATTGACTGGGGATAATACTCAAGCCCCGACAACCTCACCCAACAGTCACTACAATTTGTGGACCTATATTCTTTGGCACAACCAGTCAGCACAGCCATAGGGGGGAATACATATTGGACCTGCTCATCACCAACATGGGGACTCTATGTTCCACACCAGCGATATACCCCTCACTGGTAAGGTCAGAACATACATGTATCTCACAGGATATACATATACCCTCCACACACCCATCCTGGGTAATCTTGGTGAACTTCTCATGAGCCAACATCTCACTTCACCGAAGCAAGGTGGTATCCTTCAGAGATCCTGAGACAGTGGCATATACGGCTCACACTGCTGCATCCTTTAGATACACATTCTATGGACACCTAGTGGACTGCATGGATTGTGCTATCCCAAATAACAACAAGACCCACGACTACAATGGGAGGGGACCTGTCTGGTAGACCCCAGCCATTAATAAGCTGTACAACATCAGAAGAACACTACTACATGATAGAGCACAATCCCAGACTGGGAAGGCATCTGCGATCTGTACTAGCAGACAGCTACAATCACTCATGGACTTTTCTAAGGGCCGCTTCTACCAGACAATTGCACCTGACACATAGGACTATCACACGGCCTTCTTCAGTTATGTCAGGAACCTGGGTGGACACTCACTGATATGCTGTGAGTTACTGCATACTGACTAAACCTACCCTGAACCCACTGCCATTGTCTACATCCTGGCAAACAGGTTCAGTGCAGATGTCTCCCACCCATCCCCCCTAAGGAGCAACTATCCATCCCAACAGAGTATAACCTCCCTGACATCATACAGTAACAGGTGAGTGCTGCCCTCCCCACAGCGGACATCACAGTATCAATGTGACCAGATGGTGTCCCAGCCTGCATCATACACAAGCATCATGACAAACGCAACCCTCACATTACATCACTGTTCAATATCGGAGTTACCACAGGATATATACCCAAGGAATGGCATACTACAACAGTGGTCCCACTCCACAGAGTTGGTGCCACAATGGGCCGCAGACAATATTGCCCTATAAGCCTATATAGCCTGTTCTGCAAAGCTATGGAGCATATTGTCATAGGACTCCTACACATAGACATCGGGAACCTACAGACACTGTGTCCTACTCATTTCAGCATTGTTGTGACCAGATCTTGCCTCTTGAACCTGTAGGTATTCTTTAAACGGCTAACAGGTCCGTCGACATAGGGACGGCTATCCACACAGCCTACCTGAACCTTGCAAAACCATTCAGCACAATAACCCACTGTGCCATTATGCATAGGCTCACCAGCGTCAATTTGGGCACATATCTCACACAATGGATTGATACCTAGATCAGGGATAGCACCCACATGGTCAGGATTGCAGGTGCCATGTCTGACTATACACCAGTTACACATGGCATCCCACACAGCTTGGTCCTGGGATCTCTCTTGTTCAATATATATTTGTCTTACGTACAGGCTATCACAGGGGGAATATGGCTGAACATGTTTGCACTTGACTGCAAACCGGGTGCCATGATCAACTCTCCAGCTGCCAAATGCATACTCAATCATGGTCTCACAGAGATGGATGACTGGTGCCTGAGCCATGGCCTACAGCTAAATGCCATTAGTTGCATAGTCATCCCCTTTGGGAGTAACAACATGCCCACACATTACCACATAGGTAGTACTCCATTACATACAGTAGCAGTTGTTATGGTTTTGGGGACATCACTTGTTCATACTGTCACCTTTAACATTCACTTTGCCAAAGTGGTTGGACACACCTTCTATGTGTGCCACCTTATCCCATATGGTTTCACATCTAGATCGAGTGAGGTCATTGTGCCCCTATACTCATCACATCCATGCTTGGTTACAATGCCACATTTGGGGTGTACCTTACCTGACACCTGCAGCAACTGTACTGGGCATGGACGGTCCTCACCAAGCAGATCCAGGGACTCACACAGATGCCCTGCATAGTTCAGATGCAGAGCATCTGTGTGAGTCCCTGGATCTGCTTGGTGAGGACAGATGCCCTGCATAGTTCAGATGCAGTAACTCCAGCTCTACTCAGTCGCTTACCACCTACTCAGATATGATGTGTGCCTGTTGTTTACAGCTATACCCAAACCAGAATTACTGGACATGCTCCACCTCAGGATATCCACCTCCCTTGGAGCTACACACTGCAGGGACATATACCTCAGCACAGATGTTAATAGGACATTGTGGAGGGACAGATTCTTATCCCAGAGGCTTCACTCACTACAGAATGTAATCCCAGTTTCACGTAGGCAGAGCCACCCACTGACCACCTACTGGAGACATCTTGACGACTGTATGGGTGATTGTATATTTACCCCTGGGATATCTTCTGTGTCCCTGCTAGACACACTAGGTACACTAGCATAAATGTATGTGGGTTATCTTGTGTGACCTACTATTCACACACACAGTGTAGTAATCTGATAGGGTTGAGAATGCCAAACACACTCTGGCTAGGCTTGTACATGCCCTAGAGCAGATAGCCTAGTATCGACCTCTGAACCTATGCTAATGTTCAAGATGCACAATGTTTATTGCTGATACTGTTTGCAGGTCTTTATCATCTTTGCTTTACCAGTTTCTATGAAGAACTTCAGTATCTGCAGAACATATTTGATTATGACAGGGTTCCACTATATTATAGATGTGTCTGTTGTCATATAACTGTGTGCACAGGGCGGATTGCTGTATAGTGACTGGTTCCTGGGTTAACACATGCAACTGCCAGATTTGCGTGGCCCACTGCTGTACTCAGACATGGCTTGAGTGTGTGAGCATGCCCAGTTCTGACATTCCATGTTTTGTTGCCTGACATTTGTCTCATTTATTCAAGTGTGTGAGCATGCCCAGTGTGACCCTTCAGTATGTTGCTATCTGAGGTCCACTACATTTGCTGATGTGTGCAAACATGACCAATATTAAGATTTATACTGTGTGTTGGAAGTCAGGTTCTGTTCTCACTGCAGGACTCACCTTTGTGTCATAACTCAACAAGGATTATGCTGTGCCTGCAGCATTTCCATGGAATACTTTGCATAGACTTATCAACATTCCATCAGAGAGGTGGACCACTGCAATACTGTCATGTTTTAGTGGTTCAGTACTTTGGCTATAGTGCACAGTATCCTGGGTTCGAGGCCCATCACTGCTTTATATTTTCATACTGAGCAGACCAGACTGCTTAAGGGCCTGTTAAGCAAATATGAGCATGTTGGCTTTTGTTCAGCTATGCCCTACTTAGACCAGGCTTGTCCAACATTGCTCAATATTCACCAACATTGCTGGACGTTGCCCAATATTACTGAACATTGACCACAGTTGTGCTAGTTGGTGTGTGCGATTTTGTTTGCATATACTACATGGTGGTAATTGCTGTTTAGCACTGCTTTATATTGCTTAACACATGGCATTCATGCCTTAGGTGGTGCTGCAGGGCTGCCTATGTTGGATGCACATACTACACTCCCTGCACATGTTTGGAAGCAGGTAGTGTCAACTTAGGCATCCCTTTTACTTTATGTGCGAGTCGGAGAGAGGTATCATTTCCAGAGTTCCTACTGAGCCAGTGTATGTGCTATGCATTGCCTCTTTGCCAAGGCTAAAGCATACTGGGCACACCTCATTCTGCCTACTGGGGCAGGCTCAGGTTGTTCCTCCTCTGAGTCACGCTCTGCCTGTGATGGCCTTGGCAATGGTGGGGGGCTGTTTGGCCCAGGCCTATGCTGGTCCTGCTGCAGCTGTTTTCACAGGATCATATTATGTAGCATAGCACATACCATGACAATTTGGGTACATGTAGTTGGTGAGTACTGCAAGGCTCCACCAGATGTGACCAAGCACTGGAACCATGATTTGAGCAGCCCAAACACATGCTCTATTACATTACGTGTTTGTGCGTGTGCATCATTATGGCATTCCTGTTCAGGTGTGTGTGCGTTTCTGATGGGTGTCATCAGCCACGGCTCCAGTGCATAGCCAGCATCCCCCACTAGTTGACCATGTGGAATGTCCCCATTGGCAAATGTCTGGTACAGCTGCATTAGATGCCAGATATGGGAATCATGGTAGCTTCCAGGGCGCCTGCACACATATTCAGTATTATGCCCTGAGCATCACACACGACCTGGCAGTTGATGGATGGTAAGCCCTTGCGGTTGAAGTAGACCCTACCCCGCTCGCCGGCTGGTACTTTGATGCATATGTGTGTACAGTCTATTGCACCCACTACCTCAGGGTATTCCGCTATTTGCTGGAAGAGACGCATATTGCTGGCCAATGCATGCCTCACGGGAATTGGGGAAATATACATGATCACTGACATGTGCTGACATGGCATCCAGGAACTGGTGTAGTGCCCTGGATGCTGATGCTTGTGATATCCCCATCATATCACCAGTTGGTCTCTGGAAGGTACCAGTTGCTAATATTCTTAGGCCTACACATACCTTGGTTTCCACAGGGATGGGTTCCCCTCTCTTGGTTCTGTGTGTGAGGTGTGACCTGCACAGCTCAACAATTTGCTGCAGGAGGTCTCTGCCCACTCTATAGCGCTCCACTATCTCCAGCTCATGTAACCCCTGGTAGGTTACCCTGGGCCTGTACACTCTTCTCCGTCTCCTCAGTGTGGGTTGTCCAGCAGCATTTCCATTGTCACCACCCTCAGCATGTTGCATATGTCGCCTTATAACAGCAATGGCAGCCCCTAACATTTCTTTGTCTCAGTAAAGCTTTTTCAGTTTTCACTTCTATTAGCTTACTGCAGTGTCTGTTGTGAGAAACATAATGGACTGTTGTTGGCAGACTTTTAAGTGCTAGGCTGGGCTGGGCTAGTGTACTGCCTGTGTAATTGCCTGATTCTGATTGTTTTCACCTGCTAGCTGTGCTAGTACTCCCTGGTAGCTTCCTACTATTTGTTGTGCTTCCTTTTCCCTTTCTGTTTCCTCAGGGGGGAGCGCCGTGCACACAAGCGCAAACATGCGCACAGCAGCTAACATGCACGCACACATGCTTACACGGACTAAAACTTGCTTATTCGGGTTAAACCATGCACACACTTGTGCAAATGTGCTTACAACTCTTTAAACAGCCTTATACATGCTTACCCCGGCTTAAACGTGCGCACTCATGCTTACACGTGCGCACTCTGTCTTACTCAGGTTTACAGGCGCGCACATGCATGCATGCACGCTCAGCAAGAAACTTTGGTGTTATCCATGGTATACACCTTCCATTTCTTGGCTTTCCCCAGCCTACCTGTTGACACACCTCTTTCCATGATGTCTAGATGACAGTGGACACATGCCACTCTGCTCCAATGAGCTTTACTTCTTTCATACATACCCCCCTCGTGATGTCACCTATCATCTACTCTGTTACTCCCCATATCCTACTCCTACACTCCACTGACTGTGCTCATTTGTTATGTAAACTAGCGATTCACTATGCTAACACTCATTTACATAGGATTGCCTACTAATGCTTGGTTACATGTCTTAGACTGAGCTCCCCCCCTTAGCAACCTCTACTCAGTGGCCATCTTGTCTTCAGCCTGCCATTCCCTTGCATTGTATATTACCACTTTCAATAAAATCCACATTTGTGGGTTTTAATTTGTAGTATTCTGTTTTTTAGAGTGCAGCCCATTTGCGCGGCACTGTGCTATGCTTAAACATCGGAAATCAGAGAAAAGAAAAAAAATATTTTTATTTTAATTTTGCATCAGGGAACATTTACAATGGCCGTATATTTGGCCATTGGCATGCTTCCTGCACTGGATGCAACCTTTATTTGGAGCTGTCACGGCTCCATTTTACTATTTGCAGAATGGTACTCAGTTGTCAACTGAGTACATTTCTACAAATAACACTGCTCTTACTCGGACAGGTTTGGGTTTCCTGAATCGCAAATCTACCTCATTTGCATGCCTTTCGCCTGCGATTGAGGTGATTTGCATGTCCCAGCCCTGTCCGTGTAAGAGTCATTTTTAGGAGCTCTCTTACACGCCCCTACAGGCTGTTCCTGGATCGCTTGTCGGACATGGTGGCTTCATGGAGTCTTACTCTACTCTTAGACTCTGTGCAAGCCATCGTGAATCCGGCCTAAGAACTGGTCATACTTCAAAATACTTAAAATAATTTTACTTCTAAAAGTCTTTGACCATTTGATGTGTACATTTTTAAACCAGTGGTTGGAATATAATGTTTTTTTATAACAGCAGGTATTGACTGTTAGAGTATCTAACTCACTTACTTCATTTTATTATTATATTTAGGCAATTAAGCATATAATGAGTAAATTATATTTTAGCATGACACTAAATAGGTCATAGGCCACAAGACAGAAAAGGTAATATTTTCAGACAAGTTAGATATTAAAAGTGTACAGTAAGCTTGTTGAAAACATACCTTATAAATTTATTATTTTTGTCTTAAAATGGTTATTTATTTTGGCAATCATGTGAAAGACTGGCCTTATGCATAATGAAATAGACAACTGCCTGGGGCACTTCTCCACTTGGCTTGTAGGGGGTGCTTGTTTCCCAATTCATTAATTTATTATTTAGTATAATATTTTGCAATGGTGGGAGGGTGGCCTAATGGTTAAGGTGTTTGCTTTACAAGCACAAGGTGCAGGGTTTAAGTCTCACAAGGGATAATTTCCTAGGCTTAAAATGGCTCGCAAAGGCAGTTAGCTTAGTGCAAATCTATTATCTAATAATTTTACTTATTAAATTTTATGTGCATTTTATCTGACTTTGAACATGAAGACTAGTGCTCAGCAGGTGAGCTTAAAATAGGAATGTATCTGAAAAAAAGAACATGTCACAACTTTATGGAGTATCGAAGACAGAGTTGTTGAAACCAGTAACTCAAATAATAAATGTGCCTATATAGGAACAACAAAAGGGAGTAAATGCAATTTCTGGAATTTCATGGATACTACTTAATGGAGATGAATGACTGGTCTACCAATGTGACAGACATGAACTTATAAAGAAAGTCAGACTTGATGGAGTTGAACCAAATAACTGCACATTTATTAAAGAAACCTCATGTAGGTGAGAACTTCACTAAGAAGCCATGGGTTTCTCTATCTTTTAATGACAGTGTAAACATATTCCAACCATTCTGCCCAACCACCTAGTTAAATGATAATTTCAGATTAAGACAAAATAGAAGTGAAGATACACTGGGGCAGAACTCAGTTAATGTTTCACTGAATAATTTGGGATATCATTCAGAGAAATGCCAAGGTGTTCTGCTTGAGAAGTTGCAACGTTTGCTGAAGACAAATGGTATAAATAAGTTCATAGGTGTGTACTAGGCTAATGGCCTTGGAGCCTTTACAAGCCTAGCCCATAGGATTTCCCTGGCATTGTGCCACCCGACCTTAATTCCCAGTGTCTCAGTCGAGTAGAGCCACTGGAGTGATCCCCAGGGTGAATTTTCTATTTCCCATCCACTCATCAAGATTTCTTTTGAAGAGGGCCAGTGAGATGCTTTGCTTGACATGTATGGGAAGTCTATTCCATAGCATGGGCAGTCTCTGGGTTATGAACCTTTCCCTCCAGCATGTTC